>NW_017672703.1:168050-174394 GCF_001879085.1 Nicotiana attenuata | reverse complement strand
TCAATTGAGAGCGTCGGGAGAGGGCGATTTCGAGTTGGGTTTGAAGAGAAGATCATTGGGTAACGTTTCTTTAATCCTATCTAGTTATATTTCATCATTATGTAGCTAAATCCATCATCTAATTTTGAATTTGGAATCAAAATTGGGAAAAACTTCATAGGCTAAACTATTGGGTTTTGAGTGGGTGTTTGACCTCCGATTTGGGAGATTTTTATATGGTTAGACTCGTGAGAGTACGAGGGTTCTGAAAATGTGAAAATTATTCGATTCCGAGATGTTGGCCTGAGGGGCATTTTGGTCTTTTTGCCTAATTTCGCGCTTTAGCTTTGAATTAAATAGTAGAATCCGTTGCTTGAGATGTTATTTACAATGTGTGATTTAATTGAATAGATTTGGGCCATTTGGAGCCGAGTACTCATGGCAAGAACGTGGTTGCTAGTTGATTTTAGTCGGTTCGAGGTAAGTATCTTGCCTAACCTTGTGTGGGGGACTCCCCCTTAGGATTTGAGTCTTCTTTGTTGATTGTATTTCTTGTACGCGAGGTGACGAGTGCGTGCTCGGATTTATTTGTGGAAAATTTGTCCCTTTTAGGCTCTTAGGTCCTTGTAGTCACCGAATATGAAGTTGTTCTTGATACGATTGAGTTCCCTGTTATTAGCTTCACCTTTACATGTCCTACTTGGAATTTATTTGCCCTTTTTGGTAGTCACATTATCATTCCTAACTGCTTGTCTTTATTTGGAAAGCATTATATCTATCTCTCGTGTAATTAATTGGTCTTAATTGGAAAGATGTTAGATATCCTATGTCTAGTTGATATTTTCCTTAATTGCAATTATTTGATTCATGTTAACTTTCCTTGTTGTTGAACTTAGCATTATGGAATCGTTGTTTCATATTATTTCTCCCTTGTTGAGTTGTTCTTATTGCGCTTAGTATTTCTCTGTTACGGTTATTCCTTGTGAGTTAGTTGTACCGTCTTTTGGTGAACGGAAATACCTGAGTTGATTCTCTTGCTTTGTTCCTGTATATATTGTCATTTGTTGTGTTGTACTTGAGACTGTGATGCACGAGGTTTCTGCCGTGCGGTTGTTGATACTGTGATGCACGAGGTTTCTGCCGTGCGGCTGTTGGTACTGTGATGCACGAGGTCTCTGCCGTGCGGTTGTAGTTGAAGGGTTGCACGAGGTCTTTGCCGTGCTATTGTTGCTATTGATGTGTTGCACATGCAGCGTAATAAGGCGGGATATGTTATATGCTTATATATGGGTTGCGCATGTGGCGGAATAAGGAGGGAACATTGTGATGCACGTGTGGCGAAATAAGGTGGTGCTTATTATATTATTCTTTGCACACGTGGCGAAATAAGGTGGGCTATGTCAGAGGTTGATTGTAGAGAATTGTGACGGCCTGTGGAGGCATTCCTATTTGTTTAATAATGTGATTGTGGGTTGCTTGCCTGTATGATCTTTACCGCTTGGTAGTTGTGAGGAAACATCGTACGTGCGGTCCGTTCTCCTTTTTCATGTTGCTAGTTGGTAAATATTCTTGTTAAAAGCACTTGCACAAGCATACACGTAATTGGACATCCCCTTTAGAAGTGAATTCCTTCCGATCCTACTAAGGGTGGAGATACGCCTTCGTTATCCATTATATATGTGAGAGTGGCCCTAATTGGCCAATTAGTTGTCAGTATGAATGTGAGATTGATGAGGTACAGGGTGCCAAGTGATAGATTTCAGATGCTGGGTTTTTTCGTGAGTTGTGGTTTGTCCGAGATTTTGATAAAATTGTGGAAGGAGTTGAATAAGACCTTATGTGATCATCATTGTAGGATATGAGTTATTGACTTGTTTTCCCCTTGCTGTGTTGTGACCTTAGGATTTGGATTAAGATTCTGCCGTCATTTCGTATCATTATTTATTATAGTCTTGTTGTTACTTGTTGCCCTTTTTCCCTTATCGTGAATTGTAGCATTTGTAGTCATTCATGCAGTCTTTACATGTTATATATCGTTTCCATTATTCCTATGATTATACTGTTTATTTGACCGGTAGGTGCCTTGACTATTCCTCGTCACTACTCCACCGAGGTTAGTCTTGATACTTACTGGGCACTGCCGTGGTGTGCTCATGCTACTCTTCTGCACATTTTTGTTGTGCAGATACAGGTACTCCCACTCAGTTCTGTCAGCCTTGGAAGGAGGCGTATCGATAGAGACTTCGAGGTATATCTGCTACGTCCGCAGACCGAGGAGTCCCTTTCCAGCTTTCCGTAATAAGTATTCAGTATTTCTCCCTTATATAGATATTCTTGAGTCAGAGCCTCTTATGTATCCCTTAGCTTGTGATTTGTGAGTTTCCGGGTTTTGGGAATGTTGTTAGCTTCGAGAATTGTTGTGGTATGTGCCGAGCGACACCTTAAACACCGTTTTATTTTTTTCTAGTTTAGTTTTATTTACTTTCTTCCGCAATTATGGTTTATCTTCCGCATTGTTAGGCTTACCTAGTCGTAGGGACTAGGTGCCGTCACGACATGTTCACGGAGGGCGAACTGGCGTCGTGACACAAAAACCTTCAAATTTCTATCTTTAGCCAAATGGCTCCAAAATGACCTACGGACCTCCGAATTCACTTCCGATCGCGTCCCCAACTCCAGAATCACCATACGGAGCTATTCACAGTCTCGGAATCCCAAACGGACATCCATAGCACTGAAATGCACTTCAAGCCAAACTTATGAATTTCTTCTAAAATGCTAACTTCCACAATAGGCGCCAAAACGCTCCCGGGTTATCCAAAACCCGAACCGGGCATACGCCCAAGTCCGAAATCATCATACGAACCTGCTGGAACCTTCAGATCCCGATTCTGAGGTCGTTTACTCAAAATTCCAATCCTAGTTCATTCTTTCAACTTTAAGCTTCCGAAATAAGAATTCTCTTACCAAATCAACTCTGGACTTCCCGGAGTTCAATTCCGACCACGCGTACAAGTTATAATACCTGAAATGAAGCTGTTCATAGCCTCATACTACTGAACGGAGTGCTAGAGCTCAAAACGACCGGTCGGGTCGTTACAATCTAGAACAACTTACAGGAATTAAATAATTTAATATTTTGTTCCCTGTATATTACACTGGAATTATAAATTGTTAAACCAAGTGTTAGCATAATATCCAGTAATATGTACTGGACATTTCAAACAATGAAGAATTTGTATCATAGAAACATAGAAACATAATATATTAGAAACATAAAAGAACTATTACAAAGGAGAATCACAGATAATCATAGCAGAAGATAAAGATCTCCAAAAAGAAAAGAAAAGCCACATAAAAATAAAGAAAACAAGAACAAAAACACAGAAAAAAACATTAAAAAAGGATTAAGAAAAACTACGAGTCATTTGAGACATCAGAATAATACTCCTCAATTTCCCGATATATCTCATCATCATCTGAATCAGAGATAATTATAGGATACCCGGGCAAAAGACCACAAAGTCTCATGAGATCATTCTTTAACATGTTGAAATCAAAATGCAACTGATTTTGTTCAATTATTATTCTGTCCATAAGATGAGTAATATTCTTTAAGCTATATTCGAGCTTAGCCCAGTCGTCCCTATTGGGATACTTAAAAGAATCAAAGTTTTGGACAAACTTGTCGAACGAGGTTGAAAAACCTTCAGAATTGCCTTCTACGTTCTGCCTGTTCTGGAATGATTTCTCAGCAAAAAACTGCGGTCTTATTTTTTCCCAATCAGCTCTTATTATCTCCCAGTTTTGCATAAGTTCGTCCATAGCATGCTTCCTGCTTCCACTAGCATCAGACATGGTTTTTTTGAAAAAGCTAAAAGTATAATGAAATATGATAGAATTTTTCTATTGAACTGATTATTTAATATAGACAGAGTGTGCACCTACTAAATTTAATACGTATAAATGTAAAGGTAACTTTTCAGGTCTGTTTGATGTTCTGGTTCAGAGGAATGAAATTTCCAAGTAAAGTAGGTAGTTGTGATTTGTGTGACAGTAATAATTACATTTTCTGTCATTTCAAAGGATTCTGTATCTTATGGATAGAAATTTGGATTTCATATTTTACAGCTTTATATTAATGAAGTATACTAGAGTCTATATTGCTTTTGCAAATGACGCACCACTCATTAAAGTGTACCTCCAATTGCTCCAGCATATTATACTGGAGATTTACCACCTGAAAGCATATCTTCTGCTTATTTTACTGGAAGTGGACAATCCTGATATAATAAATTAGATTTAGTAATTTATTTTCTTTATTTTACGCTATACATAGCTTTTTATTATGATGTAATATCAATTTTCGTTACATCACATAGAATAAAATATAACCATTGGGTGCACTCTTTGTAACGACCCGACCGGTCGTTTTGAGTCCTAGTGCTCCGTTGAGCAGTCGGAGGCCATGAACCGCTTCATTTCAGGTATTTTGACTCGTACGCATGGTCGAAATTAAGTTCCAGGAAGTTCAGAGTTGATTTAGGAAGAGAATTCTCATTTCAGAAGCTTAAAGTTGAAAGAATGAACTAAGATTGGATTTTTAAGTAAATGACCTCAAAATCAGGATACAAATGTTCTAGCAGGTTCGTATGATGATTTCGGACTTGGGCGTATGCCCGGTTCGGGTTTTGGATAACCCGGGAGCATTTTGGCGCCTAATGTGGAAGTTAGCATTTTAGAAGGAATTTCTTAAGTTTGGCTTGAAGTGTATTTTAGTGTTATCGATGTCCGTTTGGGATTCCGAATCTGGGAATAGCTCCGTATGGTGATTCTGGAGTTGGGAGCGCGATCGGAAGTGAATTCGGAGGTCCGTAGGTCATTTTGAAGCCATTTGGCTAAAGATAGAAATTTGAAGGTTTTTGGGAAGGTTGACCGGAGGTTGACTTTTTGATATCGGGGTCGGAATCCAATTCCGAGAGTTGGAGTAGGTCCGTAATGTCAAATATGATTAGTGTGCAAAATTTGAGGTCAATCGGACGTGATTTGATAGGTTTAAACATCGGAAATAGAAGTTTGAAATTCTAAAGTTCGTAAAGCTTGAATTGGGGTGTAATTCATGATTTTAGCATTGTTTGATATGATTTTAAGCCTCGAGCAAGTCCGTAATGTGTTTTGGGACTGGTTGGTGTGATTGGTTGGGGTCCCGGGGGCCTCGGGTGGATTTCGGGTGGTTAACGGATCGAAAATGGATTTTTGGGGAGGTTGAGGTTTGCTGATTGCTGGTATTTCCGCTTCTGCAGAAATGGGACCGCAGAAGCGGCCCCGTAGAAGCAGTAGAGGGAACCGGAGAAGCGGAATTGTTCGAAGGTTCGTGGACCGCAGATGCGGTCAAGGTTCCGAAGAAGCGGGACCGCATCTGCGGAAGTGATATCGCAGAAGCGGAAGGGGCCAGGCCCAAGGAAGCCGCAGAAGCGGCCAAAAGTCGCAAAAGCGACATCCGTAGAAGCGAAAAATGCACCGCAGGTGCGAAAATCGCTGGTGGCAGAGGGGTTGTTTTAAAGTCGGATTTTGTTCATTTCACCCATTTTCTTCACTTCATTTGGCGATTTTTGGAGAGCTTCAAAGAGGGATTTCGTCATCTATGTCAAGGTAAGTTACTCCTACTCATTTCCAAGTTAAATACAAGATTATATCATGGATTTAGGCATGAAAATTGTGGGAAAATTGGTGTTTTTAGAAGAAGACCTAGAAATTTATAAATTGGAATTTAGCCACGAATTTGAGCATGGAATTAGGAGTAAATTGTATATTTGAGCTAGTAAAGTCATGGGTAAGCTTTATCTTCGAAAAATTTCAAATTCCGGGCACATGGGCCCGAGGGCATTTTGGTCATTTTACTAAGCGGAGTTGGGAATTTGTATAATTTGAATTGTTAACGAGTATTTGAGTATGTTCTCATTAGTTTGTTGTTAATTGGCTAGTTTTGGTGCAATGCGCGTCGGTTCAAGCCTTCGGAAGAATGTAGAATGCGGATTATGAGTCTTCGGAGCGAGGTGAGTCTCCTTTCTAACCTTGTAAGAGGGAATTGTCTCCATAGGTGGAATAATTGATTATGTGCTCCTATTTGCGGGGGCTACGTACGTACGAGGTGACGAGAGTCCGTGCGTAGCTACTATTATGCTATTGTCCGGGTAGTTAGGGCCCAAAAGCATGTTATACTTGGATTACTTATGAACCCATTGATAGTTTGAATTGCTTGAATCACCTTGGATTAGTAAATGAATTTAAAAGGAGATTAAACATCATTTTTTTTCCTGAATTGTTAAAAAGAGAAATTGTTTTATTTGGGTAAATATTCCCGA
>NW_017672703.1:161847-167570 GCF_001879085.1 Nicotiana attenuata | reverse complement strand
AGGGTCTCACGAGTCATGAGCAAGTCTAGTAGAGTCTCGCGGATCGGTACAGAGACGTTTGTACTTATCCTCGGGAGGCTGCAGGACTGTTAGGAGTACTTCCCTTCTTGATTCCTTATCGTGCGATTCGATTTCATGTGAGGCTTATGCCTTTGTTTCTTTCCACTCAATCCTATACGACGCGAAGCGATTGATGTAAATCAAAAATTGAAGAACCGAAATGGTACTACAGATGTGATACGGGATGTTTCTCCCGGTATGGCTGATCAGATTATTGTCGTCGCCTTATGGAAGGACATTTTATTATTTCCAGCCCAGTAGCGGTAATTTCGAGGGCTTTGAGGCTAGGCACAAGTTGCCGCGATGCTTATAAATGACTATTCTGCATTAGTAATGTGATGGTAGGGTGTTGCCCACGTGTCAGGGCAGTGAATGATTTCAAGGGAGGTTTACTCAGTGCATAATCAAGAGATTTGGTATTTCATTCCCGGCAGGGGGAAAGGCAATCGAACCAAGGAGGGTCAGATGTGGACTGGTGGACGTAATGAGACTTGGCAATTGCAAACGTGGTGGATTTTTCTTCTATATCGGGGAGCTGTTGTCCTAATTGGGCGTATTAAGCTTGTCGGTGTTATGATTTTCTACAATTCGCCTTTGAGGCAAGGTATTGTGAAATAGTATCGGAGGTGCAACTATCAGATATCGCAGGATGCGGTGGTTCAGAGTTGAATCAGTATTTCTAATGTTGACGGTTCGAGAAAGATGACCTTCGGAAAGGTTTGGAGTTAGTAGCAAATTGAGGGTTCAAGTTCGATGAAGATAAATTTTTATTAAGGCAGCAACTGAGCAGCAAAAGATGAGAAAGGCCCGTGAGAAGTGTCAGGCGGAGTTTTAAATTGCTAAAGGGCCAGGTATATGAAGCAAAGGCCGAGTAGTCGATTAAGGGGATGAGTTCCGCCAAAGTGGGAGAGTGGCGGAGTTGCATATGGGTTTTGCAGTGGGATGACCACGTACCTTAAGGAGAGTTTGGAGTGACTTGATAATATTAGTGATTGGTGATTGGGGTCTATGGATCCAATTTGAAGTAGGGGTTCTTGCGCGGCCGGAGGTTTAATATAACGGAAAGGAGCCGCTTAAAGGAAGAAGGATGCAGCATGGCTTTGAAATTGGGAGGATGTTGTCGCACATTTCAACGATGTCCACAAGGGGTAAATGGACCTGTGCAACTGGAGTGTGAGCTCAGACTCAAGAAGGGTCATTGATGTCGTAGTAATTGTACCCTGTGCAGCAGTGTTGGAAGATGCCGGGGAGAGCCTTCTATAGGTGGGTTAGCCAAGTGAGCAGATTAGCAGTCGCGTGGTTGGCGAGGCTTCTACGAAGAATATTATCGGGTAGGTAGCGAAAGAATTGATCATGCGAATGTGGTGGATGATTTAGAGTATAAGAAGGGGGTTTTGCAGAGAGATCTCGAGAATTTTGGCGGTTGGTTGGGCAAGGTTATGTCAATAAGAGATAAAATGGACGAGTGAGTTCCGGATTTGTGAAATAATGGCTTCAAGCTAAGTGGGAGAGTCCCACCGCCTATGATTGAGTTGCATGGTTAACTACTTGCTAAGTTTCTGGTTATTATCATATTGAGGGGTTACCTCAGCTACGAGAAAGGCCATAAGTAGTAATTCGAGCTAGTGAATTGTTGAAATGCATGTTATGGTTGGCCTTATTGGCTCATGTTCAGACTTGGGGAAGGATTCAGGATTTATGCCTTGTATAAATGCAGGTTTCAAAGGAAGTGATCCTACCGGGTGCCTCGTTGAGAGGGTATTCATGTGTTATAAGATTTATGGAGTTGATTATATTCGGGACAAGTCAGAGCGGGTGGCTCTCAGTAACGGTCCTAATGGATTCAAAAGGAGGTAAAATACGATACCTAATGGTTTTGAGCCTATAGGTGAAATCGAGAATCAAGCTTTTGCAGCAGCTTACGAGTGGAGACTCAGGACGTTCTGTGATGTTTTGGCTTGCGGTATGGCATTTGAGAGATATGAGATGGTTCGTGGGATTCGAGACAACATGATCTCGTGATTCGAGGTCGCTCAGGATGAGTGCAGAGGGAGTATGTTATGTGTTGGAAGAAATCAGTAATATCATTAAGGCAATCAAGGATAAATTGGAAGAAGGTAGTCGATTATCCATAGTTGAATTTGGCATATGGGTGTTGGCAGTCAGTTTCTGCAGCGTGATCGAGTTATGTAAGTGATTTGTGATGGTACGTATCAGGCTTGTCAGCCACCGCAATTGATGTTATTCAGAAGCCTTCTATTGTTATGTCTTATTGTGTGGGAGCAGATTCCGGAAGGGGCTATGGTGGCTTAGACCACTACTTGGATGGTTACATATTCTACGATTATGAGTATTCGCCCGTGCGTTGCTATGTTTCTCCTGAAGTGAGTTAAGTGAAAAGTTCTTATATGATGGAGTGTTGAAATACTAATGTTCAGGTCGTGTTCTATCGTATGTGGCACATTGGGTGCAGTGAGTAGCAGGGGAATCTGAAATGAGAATCAAAGTTGCAGTTCGGCGTGGACAGAGATGTCACAAGCTCGGATGAGCAGGAAAGGAACTTCGGTGTTTAAGGTAAGTTGGCATTGTCTTCAGAATCACCTGAGATTGGTGTTTTGTAAAAAGGGCTTGTATTATGGTTAATGATTCTTGATCGCTTTTCAGCGTTAGTGCGGTCGGTGGGTTGGAGGTAAGACCCGGTAAATTGTTATGGTAGATTGTGGGGGAGTGTCCCACAGGAAGGTTTCATAAATGTGGCACGTAGTCACTTAACTGATTTAAGATCTAGACCAAGTATGAGGATTGTAGTAATATCGCTGATTTGGGAATTTATGCCTGGAGGGCACTCTGTTTATTAGGTTATGGACTGTGGAGGTTCGCTCCGGTTATGATGGTTGTCCTTGTAGTATGGGCCTTTGAAGGGTTATTGGCTTAGTTTGATATGATCAGTATCGACTTGAGGTCGGTGGATGGGTGTAAATGTGAATTTGGGCCCTATGTCAGGCCAGTTGTGTTCATTCCAGTAATGCGCTCCTTATGTGGGAGTAGTCAAGGTGTTATTTCATTGGAAAATATATTTCGTGAAGTGGTGCGTTGCGTCGTGCGAGTTGTGAGACGGCTTGAGAAATCGCTTATGTGTTGAGGATCCGTGTAGAAATGATGTGTTATGAGCAAGATGGCTATGGAGATTCAGTTTGTATATCGCACCTCAGTTGTGCTTGAGTTTTGTAGTTTATAGCGCTATATGTTCACTCAGGGATGTTATTATGCACTTAGTGTGTTCATGACTGACATTCAGTATTTTGTTGTAATGAGCAATCTAGCTCGATGTGCATCTCCCTATGTGAGATCTATGTGTGGATCGGGTGGCACGCCGCCGTGGGTATGTTATTTGGATCGGGTTGCGCGCCGCAACAGTGCGATGTTGAGTATAGTCTTCTACATGCTATTTTTGTATGTCTTGCTTCCTATTTTCTAAGGAAAGTCCGTATTAGTGCGGGAGTTAGGTAATTCCTTCCAGAGTTCGTTTTCCTTTTGTATCGCGTTTGAATTGGGGGCCTATTGGCACATTATGGCATCACATGAGATTTCGATTATGTCTGGAGTGGCTTATTGCCTGAGCAGTTCGTACTGGGTGGGATGAGACCATTTGATTCAGAATCAGTGCAATCTGACTATATAGAGTATATTAAGGAGCAAAGATCGTTATTGGGTTCAGAATATGGTAATGTTACCTGTCTGAAGTATAGACTCAATGATTGGTTGACTCGGCAGTTGGTAATGAATTTCTTCACATCTCGTCCGTTGTGGCGGTATTGTAAGAGTTGGAGTAAGACCTCTGTATGTTATGGGGTGCAATGGGAGCACCAGATTTGTGGAATTTCAATTAAGTTGAACGAAACATGTTATCGTTATCCGGTGAGTAAAATTATGAGAAGTGTGAATTCAGCAAAGTTATGCAATCATGTTCGGGTACAGCATGTGGTGGTTGATACAGTTTTCGTATGTTGGAAACAGGTCGGGCATAGAATTCTGGATGTTGGAATTGGGCTTTAAGGCGTATCTGTTGGAATAAAAGATAATATCTTCATAATTGATCGAGCTAATGTGGTCAACTGAGTTATAGTGGCACGGGAAGGAACATGAGGTGTTAAACAGTGATTTCAGACTACTCCAGCATAGTTCTCAGCACGTTCGAGGACGAACGTTTGTTTAAGTGGGAGAGAATGTAACGACCCGATCGGTCATTTTGAGTCCTAGCGCTCCGTTCAGTAGTCGGAGGCCATGAACCGCTTCATTTCAGGTATTATGACTCGTACGCGTGGTCGGAATTAAGTTTCGGGAAGTTCAGAGTTGATTTAGGAAGAGAATTCTCATTTCAGAAGCTTAAAGTTGAAAGAATGAACTAAGATTGGATTTTTAAGTAAATGACCTCGGAATCAGGTTTCGAAGGTTCCAGCAGGTTCGTATGATGATTTCGGACTTGGGCGTATACCCGGTTCGGATTTTGGATAACCCGGGAGCGTTTTGGTGCCTAATGTGGAAGTTAGCATTTTAGAAGGAATTTCTTAAGTTTGGCTTGAAGTGAATTTCAGTGTTATCGATGTTCGTTTGGGATTCCGAGTCTGGGAATAGCTCCGTATGGTGATTCTGGAGTTGGGAGCGCGATCGGAAGTGAATTTGGAGGTCCGTAGGTCATTTTGAAGCCATTTGGCTAAAGATAGAAATTTGAAGGTTTTTAGGAAGTTTGATCGGAGGTTGACTTTTTGATATCGGCGTCGGAATCCAATTCCGAAAGTTGGAGTAGGTCCGTAATGTCAAATATGATTAGTGTGCAAAATTTGAGGTCAATCGGACGTGATTTGATAGGTTTAAACATCGGAAATAGAAGTTTGAAATTCTAAAGTTCGTAAAGCTTGAATTGGGGTGTAATTCATGATTTTAGCGTTGTTTGATATGATTTGAAGCCTCGAGCAAGTCCGTAATGTGTTTTGGGACTGGTTGGTGTGATTGGTTGGGGTCCCGGGGGCCTTGGGTGGATTCCGGGTGGTTAACGGATCGAAAATGGATTTTTGGGGAGGCTGAGGTTTGCTGATTGCTGGTATTTCCGCTTCTGCGGAAATGGGACCGCAGAAGCTGCCCCGCAGAAGTAGTAGAGGGAGCCGCAGAAGCGGAATTGTTCGAAGGTTCGTGGACCGCAGATGCAATCAAGGTTCCGCAGAAGCGGGACCGCATCTGCGGAAGTGATATCGTACAAGCGGAAGGGGCCAGGCCCAAGGAAGCCGCAGAAGCGGCCAAAAGTCGCAGAAGCGACATCCGCAGAAGCGGAAAATGCACCGCAGGTGCGAAAATCACTGGTGGCAGAGGGGTTGTTTTAAAGTCGGATTTTGTTCATTTCACCCATTTTCTTCACTTCATTTGGCGATTTTTGGAGAGCTTCAAAGAGGGATTTCGTCATCTATGTCAAGGTAAGTTACTCCTACTCATTTCCAAGTTAAATACAAGATTATATCATGGATTTAGGCATGAAAATTGTGGGGAAATTGGTGTTTTTAGAAGAAGACCTAGAAATTTATAAATTGGAATTTAGCCACGAATTTGAGCATGGAATTAGGAGTAAATTGTATATTTGAGCTAGAAAAGTCATGGGTAAGCTTTATCTT
>NW_017672703.1:149176-159770 GCF_001879085.1 Nicotiana attenuata | reverse complement strand
TCGTTCTCAAAGTGCTAAGGAATGTGAAATTAGTGGTTCTAAAAGTGTCAAGGAACCACCAGAAGTTGATGTTTCTCAAAATAATATTAAGCTTACAAAAAAGAGGAGAAGACATTCCAAATCATTTTTGAAGGTAAATTATATTACACCTTATTTGTTTATACACACTTTGTATACTGTATACCCATGTTTTATACTTATATATGTGTCTGTATTGTATTGCAGCTTAGTTCAAGTAATAGACCAACACTTGGCAGTAACTTCAATTCTGAGGTTGTTAGCAATTTGAAAACAAAATTATCAGCAACACAACTTGAACTTTTTAAGTCAACTTGCTTTGGCTATTTGTTGAATTTGCCTAGCATAAAACTACAAACACAGTTAATATATTATTTGTTAACCAAGGAGGTTGAGAAAGAGAAAGCGAACGAAATGGCGTTTCTTGTCAATGGGGTTAAGCTACGTTTTGGCTTGGCAGAGTTTGCTCATGTAAGTGGATTAAAATGTACCGGTGATGTACAGCTTTGTAGTGAAGCTACGCAAAAGAATAATCCTTCTGTTGCTAAGTACTTTATGAATTACCCTTCTGTATCTAAAGAACACCTTGTGGATTGTTTTCTTACTAAAACATTTGAGTCTGATGAAGATGTTATTAAGATAGCAGTGCTATTTGTTGTAAATTCATTCCTCTTTTCTATTAAGAACACCAAACTGGTTGATAGGAAGTACTTGGACTTGGTTGACAAGGGTGATTACAATAGATATACATGGGGAATAGATGTATATGAGGAAACAGTGAGATCAATGTCAGGTATTTTGGATAAGCAGCGACAGTATTATTGGATTTCAGGATTCCCTTATGCTATTCAGATATGGTTCTACGAATGTTTTAAATATTTGCATAGTTCTGTTGCTAGTCGATGTGAAATTACATCTCCAGCAATTCTTCGATGGAGTGTTACACAGCAGCTAAAATTTGAAGAGTTAAATGATAAGCTATATGGCTTACCTTCTGAGAAGGTAAATTAAATTCTTTTTTGTTTTGTCAGGTATTAAGAATTAGTTTTTATATATATAATTTTGTTACTAATATTTAGTAAAATGTATGTTTATGTAGTTGAATTTCAAGAATATGTCTCTTGAGAATGAGATTTCGGATACTGTTGATGAGAAACAAGTTAGTTCAGATGATGATTTTGTTGATCATCCACCTGAGACTTTAAAAAGACAGTGCAAAATGATGATTAATGTTAATTCGAAAAGGAAGCGGATACCTTCTAATGTTTTGGGGAAGAAGGGGAAAGATGGTGGTAGTTTGAAGAATCAGGGGAAAGCTGCTAATGAGACATCAAAAATGAAAAGTATAGGTGTTAATGATTTGGAGAAACAGATGATAGATGATGTCTGTAATAGTGCTACAAATGGAAACTTCAAGAAATATACTAATGTTACGGCAACAAATAATGACCTTGTTGATTCTACATCTGGAAAAGGAAAACACAAAAAGGAAACTGGAAATGATTTGGAGAAAAATGTGGTGGAGAATATTCATAACCAACATCGAAGTATAGGTAAAGCCTCTGTTGAGCCACCAACTAAAGATAGTGAGTGGTATGTTCAGTTTAAGATTTTGCAAGATGGCCAAGATGAATTGAAGAAAGAAGTATCATCATTGAAGAAGGAATACAAGGAAGAACTAGTGGTTTTAAAAAATTATCTTGCTGAGAAATTTGTTGAGGTGTTCAATGCAATTAATTCAATAAAGAAGAGTACGTTGTGAGCACGTGATTTTTGCTTCGCATAATTTACTCCTACAGAATTCCTAGATTTAGGGGTTTTCTTTTAATTATGTGATTTTTAGGAATTAATTGCATCATTTCCATGTTTATTTGCATTTCTGTGCGCATTTTGATTTTAACATAAATTCATCAAAATACAAAAAATACGCATTGCATTTAGGATTTAATTTTACATATTTTTAGATTAATGAGTAATTAGGATTTTACAGAAATACAAAAATCACAAAATTTGAGTTATTTTTGCTTTGCTCAACTTGTAGCTTTGAATTTTGTGAATTTTCTTTAAATTGATATTTAAATAATGGTGTTAGTTATTAATTAGAGCTTAATATAATTTGGTAGGGTAATTTAGTTTTAGAATTAATTTAGGGTTTTTTTTTAGTTTAGAATTGGAATTAAGGAAAATGAAAAGGAAAAGAATTGAAGGAATGTTTTGGACCAAATCAATTAAAATACCAAGCCCAAACAAACCCTTAGCCCAATTTTTCCAATACCCGTCCAGCCCAATCCACACCCCTTACCCGGCCTGCCCCCTTGTTAAGCAAAACGATGCCGTTTGGCATCAAGAGATCTGGGCCGTCTAGGTTTTTAGATCCAACGATGTAGAAGTATGGGTATGGTTAGTATATAAGTGTCCAAACCATACCCACCCCCACCCCCAAGTCCGTCTCTCTCACACCCCCTAACCCCTTCTCAGAGTCCACCGCCCTCCGTCGTCCGCCGCCGGCCGGAAATCGCCCCCGCCGGCGGCCGGTCTCCAACCCCTCTCAAATTTTTACCATAAACTCCCCGTAACCTCCTCTTTCCAAACCCCCAAATATTTTCCCTCAAATCCTAGCCGATCTTGTCAAATAACCTAAACCCTAGGCGCCGCCACAGCCGCCCACGGCGTCGCCGCTTCCAAACCGCCTCAAAACGACACCCCACACTCTCCTCACTTCCCTCTCCCCAATCCCCCAAATATTTTTCTTCAAATCCTTCCCCATATCCTCAAATTTTAAATCTGAGAATGGCAGAACCCTAGACATTCAAGGAGTTGATTTCTGCCCTAATTTTTTGAATCCATGAATCGACTCGAGGCCTAAGATAATGCTTCCGTTTGTTCTTGAAAAAGAACAAACGCTTAGCATCATTTTGGGACTCGAATCAAAATCCATGCTCATTCATTTCACATAGGTAAGTCCTCTTTTTTTCTTTTGTTATTCTTTGTTCTAGATTGATTTTCAGTTCTTCATATAGTTCTTTTAGTTGAAAGCTTGATTAGTGATTCTGCCTATTCTTGAATTCTCTTTAGTGATTCTATTTTAATTTTAGTTGCTTGCCAGTATTTGATCTCCTCTCCTCATAATGATATTGTTATAATTTTGTTCATTTTTTTAGTGCTTGTTGGGCTGGTAGCAATGGTTTGAATCCGGAATTCATTAGCTAATTTAGGTTCAAGAGTTTGCGTTAGCTGTAATTTTCAGAGTGTGTTTGTTTAACCGCAATTAGTTAACCAGGGTTAGTAGACTAAGGTAAAAGGGGTTGGTTTAGTTAGTGATTTTCAGAATCAAAAAGGGTAATCTAGGGAATTCAATTTAGGGAATCTTTGGCAACTGAAATTAGAAGCCACTAGAAGCACCTAGAAAGGGGTTTAATTGGAATTTCAGATTCATAGTAGTGTGACTTGGGTAACAAGTCAATAAATAAGGGACTAACTAGCTAAAAAACAAGAATTAAAAAGGGACTAAAATGCAAAACAAAATCTGCAGGGTTGCCCTAATTATTTGCCTATAAAAGGCACCCTTTCTTGCCTTAGAAGGCAGGGGTTTTATAGCTAGAAAATCCAGAAAAGGCTGTCATTCTACTATTCCATTGATTCTGTTCAATTTCAGTCTAAAAAAATCAGAAAATACCAAAAAATACTATTGTTCCATTGATTTCTTCTCTTCTAGTCTTCTCTTCAGCATTCCCTTTAGTTGAGGCAATCTGTGTGTAATCTCTGAAATTATGAGTGATTCGAGCTTGGTTTAACTTGAGTTTGAGCTTTGGAAAACAATTGTTGATTTAACTCCACTGCTGGTCCTACAAAGCTAGTTTCCTGTTGCTATTATTGCTGAAGTTACTGATCCTTGCTTCTTCCTCATTTTTACTGTTACATTTCAAGGTATAAATTCTGAACTTTCAGGATGCAGAAGTTGATTTGAAGTGGGAATGAATGCAGTTGTTAACTCCTGTTAACCATTTTTCAATTCTTAGCATTAATCCTGCTTTTATGCTTATGTGTTAGATCATTAGCTCAAAATGTAATTGGATAAGTTGATTAAGTATTGTGTTGTAATTATATGCTAACTATTGGACTGTTGGACTATCAACCATGTTATACATTGTTTGGTTTGAAACTTGTTTAGCTATAGTAGGTATAAGTTGACTGGTTATGTGTATTGTTTAAAGCTTAGAGAACTCACTAATTGTCAGGTTTGAATTATTGAGAATGCATCAGCAGGTATATGAAGATGGGAAAACCTATGAATTCTGTGTTTTCTTTATATGCATGTGAGGTCAAGCAATTACAAATATAGGTTCAAATGCTTTACATATTAAAGTTAATGATTGCATAAGTTTTCTCTTAGTAATAATATCAGTGTTTAACAAGAATTGTGACCAATGTGTAGTGTAGGACATTTTCCAGGTATAAATCACATAGTGAGCATATTTTTTTGTCTTGGTTTGCTTTATTGGGGGTTCAATATCAAGTGAATTTCCAGTAGTTTATTGGTCGGGTTGAAATTTTTCGGGGTATGGTCTCTTCGTACTGGAATTCGAAGTAGCCTCTCATCTGGTGTGTATTTCATGAGTCTTGGGCCATTGGCCCAATTGGATTAAGACGTGCTCCTAATTGTAGACTAGGCTGGGCTTTAATAAATTATAGATTGGATTGAATTGAATGGGAATTATAACTTTGGGGTTTGAATTAATGGGTAAGGAATTTCTTCAACTCTTTAACGTGATTGGGCCTGAAAATGTTAGCCTAAGGGCAGCCTCTCTATGATTATTCAGGGACTTGGGTATTGGGCTCACTGGGGGCCCAGGGGTAAATGGTATAACGCCTCAGATGCTTTCTTAATGGGTAGGGTTCTTATGGGCCCAAATCTCAGGCTGTTTCCTTTGAAAAAGGTCTCGCCCTTATTTCTGGACGGAGGCCTTGATGGGCTCATGCCTGTTAATAGGCCCGGCAGCTTGAATGAATAACAAGGTTGGATTTAGACATCTAAAAAGGGATTAATAATCGTAGTAAATGTTAGGGCCATTAAAATACGATTGTGGTTGCGTATACGTTCGCGTAACATGACCATGATCCTAAATTAATTCGGAGTATGCATTCGCGCAACTTCGCTCAATCTTTGCTTAATAATAAAATAGGTTACAAGCTTTTAATTATTTTCTTAGTTCACATAAGTTCATTAAACTCACATATGGCCTTTTAGTAATTTCGTAGGCTAGATAAAAATAATATTTCGTAGAATATCATTTAAGGCCGTTTAAAATACCAAGTGTGGTTGCGTATACGTTCGCGTAACACAACTACATTTCTAGAAACAAAACCGTAGTATGCGTTCGCGCAACTTCGGCCCAAACACTCTTAATAATAATTAAGCGTTACTGATTGTGGACACGTTTGCGTGACATGATTTTTGACGCACCAAACGGGCGGGTATACGTACGCGTAACCCGTCTCAAGATAATTTCCTAATTAAAAGCGGTGAAAGAAACAAATGCACATAGGTTTAAAATCAGTAATTAGATAATTTAATAAGCCAAGTATTATCAAAGCGACCGTGCTAGAACCACGGAACTCGGGAATGTCTAACACCTTCTCCCGGGTTAACAGAATTCCTTACCCGGATTTCTGGTTCGCAGACTATAATAACAGAGTCATTCTTTTCCTCGATTCAGGATTCAAACCGGTGACTTGGGACACCATAAATCTTCCAAGTGGCGGCTCTGATTTTTATAAAATGAATCCTGTTTCGATTGTCACTTCAAGTTGGAAATAACTCCCTTTATTATACCCTCTTGCCGGGGGTGTAGTAAGGAAAAAAGGAGGTGTGACAGCTCTGGCGACTCTGCTGGGGAGAAGAACCCAGAACTTTTGTTCAAGGTTCAAGAATTCAAGCTTGTTTTATGATTTTTACTTGGCTTATTTATTGTTGACATTATTGTATTTTTGTGAACCTTTGTGCTAAATGCTATCTGTTTACCGCTTTAATATTGTTGAATTGTATAATTGCCTTCTTACGCCACCCATCTGAGTCTTCTGAAAATGGTGCATACGTTCCCGTAGCCCGCTTTTTCTATAGAAAATATACCGAATAGAGCGAGGCTGGGTAGACTTTAGTGCTCCCGGTACGTCGCCCCCTCCTCGGCCCCAGTTGTCCGCTTGGGTACCCCAAGTCTAGACCAAAACCCTAGGTTTTTAAACCTAGAAGAACACAGCCTCATGCCGGATCCCTAGTAGGAGCGCTTGTTTGCATCACGTGCATTTGGCTTAGGGGACTCAACACAGGGGTTGGGTCCGTCTAGGATAGGTGTACCCAAAATAACAAACCACCATGATGCATTCTATGTGCTACGTGAACATTTATTTGTTTCGGATTGCATGCTGACCGGCTAGATAAGAAAAGAAAAAGAGAGGAAAAATCAAAAAAGAGAGGGGAAAAAAAGAGAAAGAGAGGAAAAGACCAAGAGTGATGTAAGAAAGAAGTAAACCCGGTTCTAAAGAAAAACCCAATGCTTTAAAATACGCCGAAACTCTGCCGAATTTTTTTCAAAACATAGTTATTTCAAAGAGTCAAAGCTGCCCGAACTACGCTAGTTTGATTCTCACAAGGCGTGAGATACGTAGGCAACCCTCATCGGGTCCAACTTCCCTTTTGCAAAACTAGCCCAAAAAGAATAAATTTTATGGTAAATAAGTAAGGTGATGCCATTCTTGTCAAAAATAGCCGAATGTCCCTAAAAGGGCGCCGGAGGGCTGTTTTTGTAGGAACAGCCACCTTTGGTCATTTTTAAATTTTTGGTCGGTCAGCGAACACAGCCTCAAAATCTTCTTCCTCGAGGTGCTGAAAGGCCGTATTGGCAAAGCCGGATATTTTTATGAAAATTTTGAAAAAATAGGGATAACTTTTTGAGTTAAAATGAGTCTTGATTTTTCTCCTGTTAGTTTCCTTTTGAGCCTGTTGGTTTCTATGGTAAAAATTCGGTAGGATGAGTCATTGTAATCAAAACATTTTATTTGAAAATCCCAAGATGTTTTATTATTTATTTTTATCCTCCAAGAACTACGCTTGGTCTGATTCATGCGGGGTCATGATACGTAGGCAATCTACATAGGATTCGACCGTAACCAAATAAAAAAAGAGAGAAGAGAAAAAGGGGAAAAAAGAAGGAAAATAAGAGAGAAAAGCAAAAGAAAAGAGGGAAAGGCAAGAAACAAACAATGGAAAAAACAAGAGGGAAGAGTGAGAGGATAAAACAAAGAAAAGGCATGGCAAATAAAGAAAAAGGAAAGTCGGGATGACGCATGAAACCAAGCAAAGGCATAGTAGAAACGGTTAACTGCTTAGGTGCATTCATTCCCAAATGTGCGGCTACCTATCTATTAATGCTCTAATCGCTAACAAAGTTGTTGTTGATGATGAGTCCAGGCAGGTGGTTAGTTGACTGGCATTCTGGCAACCCATTCCTACAACACCCGGTCTAAGAACAAGTCGAACATGGTCAACCAGGAGTTAGAGGCAAGCATCGTCGACCCGTCTAGGGAGGAGGAAGAATTGGATGTTAATGCAATGAAGGAGGAGATGCATAAGCTGAAGCAGCAAATGGCCGAGATGTACCAGGCCTGGTTAAAAGGACACCCACCACCGGCTTACCCTGCTAACCCTGCTTACATCCCACCGTTAGCTCAGCCTCAGGATCCTCCTACGGTGAACTCATCTCCAGCCTTTCCTACTTACCAACAGTGCTACGGAATCACCTCCCAAACACCACCACCTCCACCACCCAAACAAATCCCATACCCTCCCCCACCAGTCACCCATGTGTTTGTGGCCCCTCCACCTGCCGCATTACACAGATCCTCTAGTGAACCTTTGTTCCAAACCCATGATAATCACTACTACCCACCTGAACCTACCTTCAAAGCACCAGAACCAGGTTTTTACACCCCTCGCTTTGATCTCTCGGCTGAAAGCCTCCCAAGAACCCTAAGCAGGAGGAGTTGATTTGAAAGGGTCCAAAGTCTATTTGATGAAGTGAACACGGTAGAAATTCGGGAAGGTTCTGGTAACGAAGAAGTGCATTTTGTCAGGCCTAATGTGAAGATCAACAATTGGGAAGCTACTCCTCTTCCTACTCGGAGGGAGTTTTGGTAGTGGGTTTTGATTTTCTTTTAGTTGTCTGAATTATTCCAAGGTTGTGATTCAGTTCTTTCTATGCTGGTCTCAATGACGTGACATGCATGAGGAATCTTCGGCCCAGTCTTAAAAGCCGGTCTAATTCTGAAGTAATAATACAAGAAATTGAGTGTGATGATGAATTGGAACATGACGATGATGAGTGGGTCAAAACCGGCCTGGAGCAATTGAGTTTGATTGATGAAAAGAGATTGGCAGCAGTATGTCATGGCCAATTGTACCAACAGAGAATGGCGAGAGCATATAACAAGAAAGTGAGTCCACAGAAGTTCGAAGTAGGACAGTTAGTGTTGAGACGTATCTTGCCTCATCAGGCTGAAGCAAAAGGAAAGTTTGCCCCAAGCTGGCAGGGACCATTTGTTGTAACTAGAGTGTTGTCCAATGGTGCGTTATATTTGACAGATGTGGAAGGAAAACGTGTAGAAATGGCTATCAACTCCGATGTAGTCAAGAGATACTATGTATGATTCCTTTGTCTGATTGTACTTGTTTGTATTTGGCATATTTTGAAGATTGGAATGACGAAGGCATTTTGTTCTGCTACCTAAATACTTTATCCTTTGCTACCCTTTGAGCCTCAGTTATCTTCTTTCATACCCCTCTTTTGGAATCAATGACAAAGTTCATAAACTCAAGCATGGAAAGTAACTGAAGGAAAAGGAGAAGGAAAACAGTGAAAAGAGAGAGAGAAGAAAAACGAAAAAAAAAGAAATGGAAAAAAAGCAAAGAAAAGGAAAAGAAAAGAAAAAGAAAAAGAAAAGAAATGAAAAGAAAAGAAAAGGAAAACAAGAAAAGAGAGAAAATGGAAGAAGAGAAAATCACAGCAACAAAGTAATTTTTATGACCTGAACTACGTTTGACTTGATCCCGAAAGGGTACGTAGGCAACCTCTCTCTGAGGTTCAGTCACACCGAAATAAAAGTCCAAAAGTCCCCGAGGAAGAAACTGGGGCAGAAGTTGTGGTTGTGCAAGAGATTTGATTTCGAAAGTTGTAGTTTTGAACCCACGTCGAATTGTTTTTGAGCCTTTGATACCCTTTCTTTCTAACCCCGTCCAAAAGCCTGCATTACGGTCCAAACAGAAAAATGATGAAAATGAGAGAGTCTTATTGGTGAAAACCCTCACGGGCACCGTAAGGCAAAGTGAGTTGAGAGAAATCAAAAATGAGAGAGTCTTATTGGTGAAAACCCTCACGGGCACCGTAAGGCGAAGTGAGTTAAGAGAAATAAAAAAATGAGAGAGTCTTATTGGTGAAAACCCTCACGGGCACCATAAGGCGAAGTGAGTTGAGAGAAATTAAAAATGAGAGAGTCTTATTGGTGAAAACCCTCGCGGGCACCTTAAGGCGAAAGTGAGTTTTCAGATGGGCAAATGAGACAAGTCTATGGTTGAAAGCTGTTCAAGACATTTCAAGATGAACGAGGTTAGGGTCTGGGTGAAAAATCAAGTTATGGAAGTCTGGGGCAACAAAATGTGGCAATTGGAAGTTGATTGGTTGGACAGATTAGGCCGGTTAGTCCAAAATGCATGGCATGATCAATGGTACCAGCTGTTCCACTCAGATAAGTCCTTTTCTTTTTCCTTCTTCGTTACGAATCGTTCGGTTTTGGATCTTCTTTATCCTTAACCCTCGAGGTCATTGCATTTCATTCTTTTGAGGTCTGTTCTTTAAGATGTTTCAGTGTCGGTCTTGTTCGAAACAAAGAGGAAGGGATGTCAAGGCTAACTACCAGTTTCCCAGTTGCAAATCACAACAGGGCCGGAATATACCAAAGATGTCAAAATGCAAAGCATGATACAAAGAACCACGGAAGTTTCGTCAGTGGATTGACCAGATAGTTTTGTGGAGAGAGGCAAAGTTTCTGATAAAGGGGTCGGAAATGTAAAACAATAGGATGGGGTAGAACACTCGAGTCATCAAAAGTCATGGGGATTTTGCAAGTCTGTCAAGAGGTCAAAGTGGTTCAAGGCAAGTCTAGGGAAGCAAGTCGGAGTACAGCTCAGCAGCAGGGATGTACCCTGCAAGAATGCCAGCAACTAACCACCATTTTATATTAACAAGGTTTTTCTTTAATTGAAACAGAGGCAGAAATTTTGTCGGTTTTATTGGGATTTGCCAAGGGGAAAGGACAATGCACCAAACAGCCACCAAACTGGGGCAGGAAGTTTTCCATTTATTTCAAGTTTTAGCAATCAGGAGCCCGCCTGGAGAACATAGGCATTTATTTCAAGTTTTAGCAATCAGGAGCCCGCCTGGAGAACAGAGGCATTTATTTCAAGTTTTAGCAATCAGGAGCCCGCCTGGAGTACAGAGGCATTTATTTCAAGTTTTTGCAATCA
>NW_017672703.1:136119-149163 GCF_001879085.1 Nicotiana attenuata | reverse complement strand
TATGACCTGAACTACGTTTGACTTGATCCCGAAAGGGTACATAGGTAGCCTCTACCCTGAAGGTTCAGTCACACCAAAATAAGATCCCAAAAGTCCCCACGAAAGAAACTGGGGCAGAAGTTGTGGTCGCTGTCAGAGATTTGATTCCGAAAGTTGTAACTGTGAACCCATGTTAAGTTGTTTTGAGCCTTTTATACCCTTCTTTCTAACCCTATCCAAAAGCCCACATTACGGTCCAAAGGAAGACCTTCTGATCAATCTTCAAAAAGCGCCAATACGAGCAAGTGAAAGTGGTTCGCGCCAGGGGCAACATTCCGGTGCAAGGAGAAAATGATAAAAATGAGAGAGTCTTATTGGTGAAAACCCTCACGGGCACCGTAAGGTGAAGCGAGTTGAGAGAAGTCAAAAATGAGAGAGTCTTATTGGTGAAAACCCTCACGGGCACCGTAAGGCGAAGTGAGTTAAGAGAAATAAAAAATGAGAGAGTCTTATTGGTGAAAACCCTCACGGGCACCGTAAGGCGAAGGTGAGTTTTTTCGGACAGGTAAATGAGACAAGTCTGTGGTCAAAAGCTGCTCAAGACATTGCAAGACGAGCAAGGTTTGGGTTTGGGTGAAAATCAGGTTGTGAAAGTCCGGAACAGCAAATGTGGCAATCGAAAGTTGATTGGTTAGACATACTGGGCTGGTTAATCCAAAATGCATGGCATGCTCAATGGTACCAGCTGTTCCACTCAGATAAGTCTTATTCTCTTCTTTCCTCATTACAAATCATCCGTTCTCGGATTCTCTTTATCCTTAACCATCGAGGTCATTGCATTTCATTCTTTCGAGGTCTATCTTTAAGATGTTTCAGTGTCAGTTCTGTTCGAAACAAAAGGAAGGAATGTCAAGGCTAACTACCAGCTTCCTAGTTATACAGACAGGGCCAGAATATATCAAAGATTTCAAAAGGCAAGGTAAGTAATAAAGGACCACTGGAAGTTTCATCGATGGATTAATCAGATAATTGTGGGGAAGAAGCGAAGTTTCAAAAAGAGGGGTCAGAAACACAAAAACAACAATATGGGATAGAACACTTGGGTCATCAGAGTCAAGGGGTTGAAATTCGGTCAGGATGTCGAGAGGATTCAAGGCAAGTCCAGGAAAGCGGGATGGAGTAAAGCCCAGCAGCAGGGATGTACCTAGCAAGAATGCCAGCAACTAGCCACCATTTTATATTGACAAGATTTTTCTTTGATTAAAACAGGGGCAGAAATTTCGTTCGTTTCGGAGAAACCCTCCGTAAGGAAAGGTAGCACCCAAACAGGTATGACGAGAAACTCTCAGGACCCTCCTGGATAATGGAACTTATTTTAAATTTCAAAACAATCATGAGTAGCATAATTTAGCACAAATGTATCCCAAAAAACATAAGTGGGTTTCAAAGTTGCTTGTTTAAGATATGATTCAATTAGGAGTTGTCAGGACCCTCCTGAATAATGGGACATAGTTTTAAGATTTCCTTTAGATAACAAGATACTGTTGTAGGATAGTATAATTCAGCCGTAAAATTGGCACTCTTCAGATATGACTTGAATTTTGATTTTCAGGACCCTCCTAGAAAATGGGACGTAGTTTTAAGGTCTGCTTAGATAACAAAATATAGCGCAAGTCGTACCTTCAGTAGACATAGCTTAGGTTTAAACTGTCTTTTAACTAGAAGTTGTCACGACCTGCCTGGATAATGGGAGTAGTTAAGACCTATTAGATAACAAGTGTAGTAGGGGTAATACCTTTAGAAGATATAACTTAGGTTCGTAATTGTTAGGAGTTGTCAGGACCTCCCTGGATAATAGGACTTAGCTTTCAAATTCTCATAATAGTTGGTAGAATAATTCAATTTAACACTCACATCTGTGCCCAGCCACCAAACTGGGGCAGGAAATGTTCTTTGTTTTCTTTATTTGTTGCAGTCAGGAGCCCACCTGGAGAACAAGGGAATACATTTCAAGTTTAGCAGTCAGGAGCCCACCTGGAGAACAAGGGAATACTTTTCCAGTTTCAGCAGTCAGGAGCCCACCTGGAGAACCAGGGAAGTACAATTCCAATTTTAGCTTTTAATATTTGATAACATGCTGTACCCAGTCACCAAACTGGGGCAAAAAATTTTCTTTGCTTGTTTTGTTGCAGTCAGGAGCCCACCTGGAGAACAAGGGAATGCTTTTCAAGTTCAGCAATCAGGAGCCCACCTGGAGAACAAGGGAATACTCTTCAAGCTTCACCAGTCAGGAGCCCACCTGGAGAACAAGGGAAGTACAATTCAAATTCTATCCTTTAATTTTTAATATTTGATAACATGATGTGCTCAGCCACCACACTGGGGCAGAAATTTTTCTTTGTTTGTCTGTTTTGTTGAAGTCAGGAGCCCGCCTGGAGAACAAGGGGATATTTTTCAAGCGTTGCAGTCAGGAGCCCACCTGGAGGACAAGGNACCTAGGAGAACTAAGGGTATATTTTCTAAGTCGTTAGCAGTCAGGAGCCACCTCGAGGACAAGGAAGTACTTTTCTAAGTCTTCAGCAATCAGGAGCCCACCTGGAGAACAAGGGAATACTTTTCAAGCGTCAGCAATCAGGAGCCCGCCTGGAGAATTGAGGCATATATTCAGCTGTCAAGCATCACTCGGAGGAATGGCAAAACATCTCCAATCACAATGCAAGGCAACAACGCAAGAATTTCAGTGGAATAATACAAGTTCAAGGCAACACGAAGAGCAAGTTAGAAGACATAGATAGGACCCTTTTGTAATTCACAGATTATAGCTTAGGCTAGCTTCTTTTATGTTAACATGGTGTAGTAAGGAGGTCAGCAAGCAATAGCAGCAGCAGTAGCAGTGAAATCACAGCTCCTGGTAGTCCCAGCTACCAAACTTTCCCGAACTACACTGACCTGATTCTTTTTTAGCCAAGGATATGCAGGCAACCTTTGAAGCAGGGTTCGGTCAGACGGTTTTCAAAATGCTTCACACGGAATATTCAAACGGGCAAAAATCGCTCGTTTCCGCTCACTTATCTTTGCACGGAAACTCTTCATGTTCCCAAGCAAAGAGGGGCAGCTGTGAGCACGTGATTTTTTTCCTATATGAATTACTCCCAGAAATTCAAACAAAATGATTTCTTTCATTATTTTGCAATTTTGTGGATTTTTGTGACATTTTGTGTCAATTGTTTGCATTTTTGTTTGTGTATTTTAATTAATGAAAAATATAAAAAAAACTATACTCGACATTTGCATTTAGGATCTAATATGTTAGGATTATTTAGTGATTAAGCTGTTTTTAGAACAAAATTCAAAGAAAATAATAAAAATAGTCCATTTTTTTTTTTTGCATTTTTTATTGTTAATTGTTGAATTTGTCATGGGTTTGCTTTTAAATAGGATTTAATAGAGTGTTAGAAATTAATTAGTTTAATTTTGGAAACAAAGTGGGTCTTTGATTTTTCATTTTAATAAAGTTAAAAAAAACATAAAATACAAAATGAAAATAAATAAATAAATAAAATACAAAAAGAAAAGGAAGAAAAACAAATAAATTGAGAATTTGAAAGATTAAATAGGCTGGTGTGCAACTTGGGCCAAAATGGTTAGCCCAAATGAAATCCAACCCCAAATGTACCCGTTCCAGGCCAGGCCCATGCGTCCCAACCCGGTCCAGCTCCCCTATCCTTTAAACGACATCGTTTGGTTAAGTTTTAATCTTGACCGTCGATGTTTAGTGATCCAACAGACAGGAAGCCCACGTTCAATAATATATATATGTCCTAACCTTACCCCCCCCCCCCCCAAGTCGGTCTCCCTCACTCCCCATAACCCTTTCTCAGAGACCACTGCCCTCCGCCACCTGTCGCCCTAGACCACCGCCTGAAATCGCCTCACGGCGGCGGCCGGTCACCAAACGCCCCCAATTTTACACCATAGTTCCAATCACCCTCCCCATTCCAACCCTCAAATTTATTTTCCTCAAATCTCACCCAAGCCCCTTGAATTTTGAAAACCCTAATGCCGCCTCCGCCGCACACGGCGGCGCCGCCACCCAAACCACTCCAAATTAACACCCCAATCTTCCCTCGTCCTCCTCTTTCCATATCTAGTATTGGTATTCCTCGAATCATAGTCAAACGGCTCGAATATTGAATTTAAATTCTCCGGCCAAAACCTTACCTTGTCCAAACGGTCCCAAATTCATACCCTACACTCCCCTGACCTCCCTCATCCCTAATCCCTAACCAAAACCCCTCAAATCCCGTCGGAACTCGCCGAATTTCAAATCTAGGGTTCATGGGTTCAAACCTGTTCTGGGAAGTTTTGAAGTCAACTGATTTTTGGTTAATGTTACATGCCTATTTCTGACGAAATAGACAAATAACATTAACCGGAAATCAATTTCGACGGTCTAATCATATCAAGTCTGAAATCAATGAGTTTCTCTTTTCTTTTTATTTTTTTTCATTGGTTCTGGTTTTTATTAATTCTATTCGTGTTTTGAAATGTTGTTTCAAGTTCTGCTAGTTCTAATTGATAGTAATTTAATTTCAGTCTAATTCTGTCTGCTAAATGTTTAGGTATAATGTTTAGGTATTAAATGTGTAGGTATAATCTCGATGAGTTGGTACTTTTCTATAGTGTTTATTGTTTAGGTTAATTCCCATTTTTTGATTCCATTCTGATTTGGTGATTAATTGTACAAAATTTTAGTTCATTTGATTCTTGGTTGTAGTTGAATGATGAGTTTGATTTGGTCAGATTAGTATTGGGATATTAGTTTAATCCTGTGTCTCAATAGTTGTTAATCGACTTTGTTTGGTCTTGATTAGTTTTAATCTGTTTATTGCCAAGTTTAATTGATGATTTGATAATAGTATGAATTAGGATTAAATTTCAATTTTAGAGTTTCTGAATTGTTTGGTTCTAGCTAAGTTTGTTAATTGACCATGGTTAGTCAAAGGGAGGGTAGGTTAATGGTGACCTATATGAGTAATTTCAGGGAGTGTCCAGGGGTATTTGGGTAAATGAATTAGACATGAATGCTGTAGATTGGAGTAGAATCTTCTAGAATGGGGCTCAAGTTTAGATTTCAGTAGTTTAGGACAGTATCTTGAGGAACAAGTTAATAAGTAGAGGGCCAATCTGAAAATAAATAGGGACTAATAAGGAAAACAGAAAATTTGAGGGCTGCCCCTCATTTGGCCTATAAAAAGGCATGAATAGTGCCTTGAATCACAAGTTTTCAGCTCCAAAAATTCCCCCTAAAAGGTGCTCTCTAAGTTTCAGATCTGATTTTGAAATCCAACATTCAAAAACCCAAAAAACAATAGAAAACCTCTAGAAAAACCAAAAACTACTGTTCCATTAGATAATTCAGGTTAATTTTGACTTTTAGTTATCGACTTCCATTCTTCTAGTTCAATACTTGGATTCTGAAACTTCAAGTGTTCCCTGGTCTGATTTCGAGCAATTTTGGGTCTATTTAAACTGGTTTTGGACGAGTTGTGCATCTGCTGAAGTATAATGCATTTCGAGCTTATTTGAGTGCATTTCAAGTGGTCTTTGGGTTGATTTGTTAGTTTCTGCTTGGTTTGAAACATTTCTGGAATCACTGAGTCATTTCTGGGCTAAAATCAGTTGTGTTTGTTGCTGTTTGAAACTCCAAATCGCTGTTGCCAGCTCTGCTGTTGCTAACTTCTCCTTCTTCTTGTTACATCTGATTTCCAGGTACCTCCTTTGATCTCGTATAAACTGTGAAGGAATCAATGTAAATTTGATGTTGAAGAAGTGAAAATGATGAATTTAGTTGAATCGACCTTTACGTTTTCCTGTTCTGTCATACTTTATATGTGTAGGACAGTGTTGTTTAATGGATAATTTGTATATAATTGGACTGTATGAGTCGCCTGGACTGTTTGAGACTTTGAATATCTAGCGTTAGCTTAATATAGCATAGTTTGCTCTCATGTGTTAGTTCAATAAGCTACTGATTAGAAGTTGAATTTAGAATAAACAGCTGGGTTGTGTTATTGTTAGATCGAACTTGCTTTTTAGTTTAAATACAGTAAATATTCTAATTACTCACCTACAGATTCAATTCACGTATAAAAGTCAGCATGTTGAAATTAGCATGAACTTGGAAATGGTTACATGTTCACCAATAATTAAGGCTGTTGTGAGTTTAAAAATCAGTAGGCTGAGATTCAAATAACATCAGTATAAGATCTGGGCTCATTTAGGAGCCCAAACGTAACAACCTCTGTTTGGACAGACCTGGGCCTGAATCTGTTTAAAGCCCAACGTTAGACAGCCCTTTCCCTTTTGCAAGGTTAAGCCATTCTCCGTCTTTGGGCTATTTTGAAGCCCAGTCGGTTGGAGCTCTTATGTTGATTATTAAAGCACTTTGATTTAATATTGAGATGTAATACTTTCAATGATGGTTTAGTAACAAAATAATTAATTAATTAGGGCCTTTCCTTTGTTTTTAGAGACAATACATGATAGAAAACTGTAGATTACTTTAGGTTTGCCTTTTAATAATAAAACGAGATGAGCCTCGCCAAACAAAACAAACAAAGTTGCGGGGCCCTCGATAAATGTTACCTAGACTTCAGGATGAGCCGTTTTAGCGAATTTCACGGCTTTCCCCAAAGATAATAACGCGTTAGCCTCTTTAAGCGCGTCTTTTAATAACATTACCTTTCTAAACTCGGGTGCGCATTTATGTGACCCAAATCCAAATCTCAACGAAGTTTAAATGTGTCAAAAGTCGTGGGTGCATTTATGTGACGCGGTTCGAGACATATTTTCACGACGTTGCAATCCTCTTTAAAATAATAATAATAAAAGCGGTTAAAAAGCACACAGACTAAAACATGTTGTAAAATCAGGTAAATAAGCCAAATATGACAGTTGAGCGACCGTGCTAGAACCACGGAACTCGGGAATGCCTAACACCTTCTCCCGGGTTAACAGAATTCCTTACTCGGATTTCTGGATCGCGGACTATTAAATAGAGTCATAATTTCCTCGGTTCGGGATTCAACCGGTGACTTAGGACACCATTAATCTCCCAAGTGGCGACTCTGAAATCTTAATAACAAATCCCGTTCCGATTGTCCTTTAAGTGGAAAAACTCCTTTACGCCCTTGCGGGGTATAGTGAAAAAAGGAGGTGTGACAGATATTAGTCCCGCAGATACAGGCCGAATCTTTTCAAATCACAAACAACATGCTGCACTTGTTGCAAAACAAGGGACTATTTTCGGGATCATACATTGAAGATCCTCAACAACACTTGAAGAATTTCCTGTCAATCTGCAAAACTCAAAGGCAGCCCAACGTAACTCAGGAAGCAATAAAGCTGTTGTTGTTTCCATTCTGAGTGACAGGAGCTGCCCAGACTTGGCTAAATTCAATCCCCATTAATTCCATCACGACTTGGGAGGAGTTAGTCAAGCAATTTGTGAATAAGTTTCATCCACCCAACAAGACTGCTCAGCAAATTGATGAAATTTTGAGCTTCAAACAGAAACCAATGGAAACACTGAAAGAAACATAGGAACGATTCAAAGGGATGTTGGTTATATGTCCGCACCACGGTATTCCAGATCAGATGTTGGGGCAGCGGTTTTACATAGGTCTGACAGATAGCGTGAAAACTAAATTTGATGCTTCAGCTGGTGGAGCATTCTTGAGCAAAACATGGAGAGAAAGTCAGGTCCTGCTTGACAAGATGGCACAGAATTCGGGGTGGACAACCAGGAATGCACCTATCACTCCAGTAGTTCATTCAGTGCCCTTAGATCCATCCAACACTCTTGCTGAAAATATGGCCACCTTAATGACACAAATGAGTATACTCACCAAAAAGGTGGAAGAGTCAGGGCAGAAGCAGCAGGTGCACATTTTAGATACAACCAATAGGGGCTTATGCACATCTTGCATTAGTCAGCCAATTGGTAGCCAATGGAATGCAAAGAGTGATCATCATCATTACCCTAAGGACATGAATTATGTGTCTAATTATGGGGGCCAGAGACAAGGTGGTCGGAATTGGGGCCAGCAGAATCAGCCATACAGGCCAGTCCAGCCACAGCACAACAATGGAAATACGGGAGCCATGTGACCTCACAATAGTGTAGCGCCCTACCAAAGGCCACAGGGATACAACAATCAAAATCAGCAGCAGGGTTATCATCCTCCTCAGCAGCAACATGGTGGGAGATAGGAAGATGGGTTTGCTAGACTCGAGGCAATGATGCACCAGGTTATTGGGTCAAATGCGAAAATGAGTGAAAGAGTAGATGCACATAAGTCAGCTATAAAGAATATTGAAGTGCAAATGGGCCAGATTTCGATGTCTTTGAATAATCGTCCTCATGGGACATTGCCTGCAGATACTCAGGTAAATCCAAAAGATCAAGGCCCGAAGCAGCTGATGGCAGTGAGTCTACGTAATTGCAGAGACTTAGACTTGGAGCAAGAGAGGGCTCGAGAAAGCAGACAGGCTGAGACACTTGTACCAGTGCCCATTGAGCTAGAAGATTCAACAAAACTGACAGAGGTGACAGTACAGCCTGCCTAGGAAGAAACCAACACACAGATTGAGACTGAGAAAGAAGCTGAGACGGCCCAGGAACCGGTAATTGAGGTGGTGTCTGACAAAGAGAAAACCCAAATCATTGGAAAGAAGAGACCCCCAGCACGATTCCCACAGAGCCTGGCCAAATACCAGAAAGAGGAACAATACAAGAAATTCTTGGAGATGCTGAAACAAATCCAGGTAAATATTCCATTGATTGATGCTTTGAAGGAGATGCCTGGTTATGCAAAAATGATGAAGGACTTGATGTCCCGGAAATTCGACTTCCAAGATTTGGCCACAGTGACTCTAACTCAGACCTGCAGTGCTGTGGTGACCAGACCAGTTGCTGAGAAGTTGTCCGATCCAGGGAGTTTCACAATTCCCTGCACCATTGGTAACTTTGCCTTTGCCAAGGCACTCTGTGATTTAGGGGCTAGCATAAATCTTATGCCCCTGGCGATCTATAAGAGGTTGGGGATTGGAAGAGCTAGACCCACGTCTATGTTGTTGCAGCTTGCTGACAGAACTGTGAAAAGACCCTCAGGTATTTTGGATGACGTGTTGATACAGGTAGGGAAATTTGTGTTCCCTGCAGATTTTGTGATTCTGGATTGTAAAGTGGATGAAGAAATTCCCACAATTTTGGGAAGACCGTTCTTGGACACAGGGCGAGCCCTCATTGATTGTGAAACTGGGGAGCTCAAGATGAGGTTGAACGATGAGGAGATAACATTCAACGTGCAGAAATCTATGAGGCGACCAAGTGAATTCGCCAATTGTTCTCTTATTGACGCCGATCGTGGAATAGGATGATGAGACATTGACTATTGAAGATCCTCTTGCTGCATGTCTTATGAGTCTAGATGAGGTGAACGAGGAAGAATTAGCAGAATGGGTGCTGGCTCTAGAGGGCAGAGGGTTTTGGGAGCGAACACTTGAATTCGAGCCCCTGCACTTAGAAAACAGAGAAACTCCTCCAGCCAAGCCATCCATAGAAGAACCACCAAAGCTGGAGTTGAAGCCACTGGCCGCCTATCTCAGGTATGCATTCCTAGGACCTAACTCCACATTACCTGTTATTATCTCATCTAGTTTGTTAGATGTGCAGGCACAACAGCTTTTGCAAGTACTCACGGAGTGCAAGACTGTCATCGGGTGGACCATGGTAGACATCAAGGGGATCAGCCCGGCATACTGTATGCATAAAATTCTGCTGGAAGAGGGGCACAAACCTTCCAGGGAGCACCAAAGAAGGCTGAACCCCAACATGAAGGAAGTGGTGAAGAAAGAGGTGATTAAGCGGTTGGATGCGGGAATCATTTTCCCCATCTCTAACAGCAACTGGGTTAGCCCGGTGCAATGTGTTCCTAAGAAGGGTGGTATGACGGTCGTCAAAAATGATAACAATGAACTGATCTCTACAAGAACTGTCACAAGCTGGAGAATTTGTATGGATTATAGGAAATTAAATCTGGCCACTCGAAAAGACCACTTCCCACTTCCCTTCATTGATCAGATGCTTGACAGACTGGCAGGGAGGTCCCACTTCTGTTTTCTAGATGGGTACTCAGGGTACAACCAAATCTCCATTGCACTAGAGGACAGAGAGAAGACCTCCTTCACATGTCCATATGGAATTTATGCTTTTCGGAGGATGCCCTTTGGCCTATGCAATGCACCTGCCACATTCCAAAGGTGCATGATGGCCATATTCGCTGACATGGTTGAAGACATAATGGAGGTGTTCATGGATGATTTCTCAGTGGTGGGAAACTCATTCGATGAGTGCCTTACGAACCTAACTCGAGTATTGAAGAGATGTATCGAGACTAACCTTATACTTAATTGGGAAAAGTGCTATTTCATGGTACAAGAGGGTATAGTCTTGGGACACAGGGTATCAAGCAAGGGAATCGAGGTGGATCGTGCTAAAGTTGATGTGATAGCAAAGCTGCCACCCCCCACATCAGTCAAGGCAATCAGGAGCTTCCTCGGGCATGCCGGTTTCTACTGGAGATTCATCAGAGACTTCTCAAAAATTGCCAACCCTCTCTGTAAGTTGTTAGAAAAAGATCACCATTTCATGTTTTCTCATGATTCCAGGATAGCATTTGAGGAATTGAAAAAGAGGCTAGTCACAGCACCCATCATTGTTGCCCCCGACTGGGAGCAACCATTCGAACTCATGTGTGACGCTAGTGACTATGCAGTGGGGGCAGTGCTAGGCCAGCGGAAAGACAAGCTAATGCACCCAATTTACTACGCCAGTAGAACGTTGAGTGGAGCCCAACTGAACTACACTGTGTCTGAAAAGGAGATGCTGGCTGTGGTGTTTGCATTCAACAAGTTCAGATCATAGCTGATTGGCTCTAAGGTAATTGTATATATTGATCATGCTGCTCTCAGGTACTTGATTGAAAAGAAGGAGTCCAAGCCACACCTGATTTGTTGGGTGCTGTTACTGCAAGAGTTCGACCTGGAGATTCGTGACCGTAAGGGCACAGAAGACCAAGTCGCTGATCATCTATCGCGACTTGAAGGAGCTAAAAACTAAGTTGAGGTGGAGGATATTCTGGAAACTTTTCCAGACGAGCAGCTACTCGCCACAAGCCTTGAGGAAGTGCCATGGTATGCAGACTTTGCAAATTACCTGGCAAGCGGTATAGTTCCCTATGATCTTTCCTCTGTGCAAAAGAAAAAGTTTTATCGTGACTGCCGCATGTATTACTAGGATGAACCTTATCTATTTAGAATATGTGTTGAGAATATGATCTGGAGGTGTGTCCCCGAGATAGAACAATCCTCTATTTTGCAGGCATGTCATGCATCGGCATATGGCGGACATTTTGGAGTAGTCAGGACGGCAGCAAAAGTGCTAGAAGCCGGGTTCTACTGGCCAACAGTGTTTAAGGATGCACATCAATGGGTGAAGGGCTGTAATGAATGTCAGCAAACCGGGAACATTTCCCGTCGCCATGAGATACCCATGAACCCAATTCAAGAGGTTGAAGTGTTCGATGTATGGGGGATAGACTTCATGGGCCCCTTCGTCAGCTCCTTTGGCAATAAGTACATACTTGTTGCTGTAGATTATGTGTCCAAATGGGTGGAAGCTGCAGCACTCCCCACCAATGATGCAAGAGTGGTGGTGGGGTTTTTCAAGAAGAATATATTCACCCGTTTCGGGACCCCGAGAGCTATTATCAGTGATGGAGGCACTCACTTCTGCTATCGAGCCTTCGAGAAATTGCTAGCAAAGTACGATGTACGCCACAAGGTGGCAACCCCATATCATCCTCAGACCAGTGGACAAGTCGAAGTGTCGAATAGAGAGATAAAGAGTGTGCTGACTAAGACTGTGAACGCCACAAGAACAGATTGGGCGAAAAAGTTAGATGATGCACACTGGGCCTACAGAACCGCTTTCAAAACACCAATTGGTATGTCACCATACAAGTTGGTGTTCGGGAAGGCCTGTCACTTGCCAGTGGAACTAGAACATAGAGCTTGGTGGGCAATGAAACAGCTAAATCTGGACATTGAGGCTGCGGGAACAAATAAAGTCACAGAACTGCATGAGCTAGACGAGTTCCGATTTCTTGCTTTCGAGAGCACGAGGTTGTACAAGGAGAGAATAAAGAAGTTGCACGACAAGAACATTGTTGAGCGAAATTTCAATCCCAGAGACATGGTGTTGCTTTATAACTCAAGATTAAGGCTATTTTCGGGTAAACTCAAGTCACGATGGTCTGAACCATTTCGGGTGGTCGAAGTGCTCCCTTCAGGTGACATAGAGATTGCCTCAGAAAAAGATTCCCATACATTTAGAGTCAACGGGCAAAGATTGAAACCATATGTGGGTATGGATGAACCCAAGGAAGTGTCAGTGATCCATCTGACTGAACCTCAGAGGTCGAGCAAGCCTTAAATGCGCTCATCTGCGTCGTGCCTCGACGTTAATTCAGGCGCTGCATCAGAGGAAACCCATTGACTTGTTGTAACTATCGTGCCACGACATTAACTAAGGCGCTGGTTTGGAGGCAACCCAATGCGTAGTGACTTTAGTATAGTTAGTATTTGTTAATGTTGATTTTGGTAAGTACTAACCAATGCAGGTGAGCTTGGGCGAGTGATAAGTCCATCAGACGTGGAAGGAACAGGTAAAAAAGTGGAAAAATTTTGAGCCCCAGTAGCGCGCCCGCGCTAGTGGCCGCGCATATGGCCAGTCATTCTGCCTCAGTATTCCTCCCAGTAGCGTGCCCACGCTAGTTGCCGCGCTAGTGACCGCGCATATGGCCAAGTACACTGTTTCACTAGCGCGGACGCGCTCGAACCGCGCTACGACCGCGCTAGTACCGTCCGCCTGCCACTTTGTCTAACTTAACATTTTTTTTATTTTTTTATTTTGTATGTTAATTGTTTTAGTTGGTTATC
>NW_017672703.1:112204-136096 GCF_001879085.1 Nicotiana attenuata | reverse complement strand
GTTACCCCCCCCCCCCCCCCCCACCCTAACTATTCCCCTCTTCTCCATTCCCAAATACCCAACGCCTAAGAACCCCAACCCTAACTCCCATCTTCTCCTAATTCCCCTCTTCTCCATTCCCAAATAACCCCATCCCAAACTCCCCTAGGTTCAATCGCTCCACTACTCTTCTTCGCTTCTCACCATCTTCTCTCACTATAGGTAAGGTTTTCTTTTTTTCAATTTTTGTAAATTGTTATTTTATTTCTTAATTATGTAGTAGTTTTTTTTCTTCTCTTTTCTTAGAAGTAATTTGTAGTGTATGTGTAGTGCTTGTGGGTGGTGATGTTTGTGGAGTTGTATCTTAACTTAGTGGGTGAATTTGGGAAATTATGGTAGTAATGGGTTACTATATGTCTAATTGGGGGTTCCGGTATATGATGCCCACAAAGTATTTGTTTAAATGCCACAGTGAGTGTAAATGGGTAATTGTGACCAATTGTGCGGGTGAAGTCTGAGTAACCGCAGTTGAGTCACACCTTTTGTGCTGTGCTAATGCTATTCTTCTTCCGGGTACTATGGCTCCCTCCAGGAAACGCCGAACCACCGGTGCTTCATCCAGCGGTCAAGCTGGATCTTCCAGGGTGCGCGGGTCAGCTCCTACTCGTCCTTTTGATAGCAGCAGGTTCGTCTCCGGCAAGGCTCAGGACCGCTTTGCGGATAAGGCCCCTAAGAAACCAATACCGGAGAGGGGCATAGATATAGGGTCGCTCCAGCTGGGCTGCCCTAACTTGTATAGTGAGCTGGTCAGGCGGGGGCTACAAATCTTCTTTGAAGAGCCGGACGATGGGAATTTGATGGTTGTCCGTGAATTCTACGCCAACGTAAAAGAACATGTGAATGGCATAGTACCTGTGCGCATGAAGGCGGTGGATGCCTCTGTTGAGGCTATTAGGAGGATATACCAGCTGCCCGAACCTGTGGGGGAGTACGACGACTATTATGAAATGTATGGGAGGAAATACACCTAGTGGGAGATGTTCTTTGAAACCATTTGTGTACCCGGCAAGGAAATTTTATGGATGAAGTATGGGAAGAAGTTTCATTCCGCGGCGCTCACTTTTGAAGGGAAGTGCTGGTTGTATGTCATCAACAACCGCCTGATCCCGTCTTCCAACACCACGGAGGTGAATCCTCCTCGAGCTGCTTTAATCTGGTGCTTTGTAAATGGTCACAACTTTGACGTGGCCAAGCTCATTCACGAGGAGATGTTTAACCGTTGTCTGGTGAAGAGGTATGGGTTCTTCTTCCCTTCCTTAGTTACTAGACTTTGCCGGGCATCTCGGGTGCCAGAAAATTTGTATGTGGATAGGTTAGTGCCAAGAGACTCCAAGTTCCGAGCTGATAAGGTAACTGGGAAGGAGCCTATGGTAGCTGGTGGGGATGATAGTGCTGAATCCGATGACTCTGAGGAAGGGGAGGCTGAGCAGGAGGAAGCAAGGGTCGAGTCACCGGCCCATGAGCAAATTGCTGAGGCTGCAGGACCATCTGGGGCTGCTCGGGTTACCCGGTTCACAGCTTTAGAGCGGGAGGTGGTAGGGTTGCGTACCTCGGTCACCGACTTAGGTACACATGTTGATGCGATGGCCACCCAGCAGGTTAAATCGGAGAAGAAAATATTGGGCTAGCTGCGAGCTTTGGGTCGTGCATGCAATCTGAACCCGGATACGGTCTCCGATCAAGAGTGATCAATCAGGGAAGTTATTTTACCTCACTGTTCTTTATTTTGTATGCCACGAGGACATGTCTTCCTTTTAAGTGTGGGGTGGGGGATACTTCAATGTATGTGTATGTTTTATGTTTTATGTTTTGTGTTTTCTTGGTTTTTCTTGATTGTTTTTGTGGTTTTGAGTAGCAGTCAAATTAGGTAAATTGACTTTTTCCGACGACGGATCTCTTTCGACAAGGTTCTTGAGGGTCTAAGTCGACGTGAAAATCTGAAAAGAAAAAACAGAAATATGTTGGACTCTTCCTGATGACGGATCTTCTAGACAGTTTTCTTGAGAGAAGTAAGTCTAAAGAAAATACCAAAAAGTTTTTTTTGTTTTAGGTAGTGTAGTAACTCCCCCTTGGTTTTTCTTTGGGCCATGGTTCTTTTCCAAGGGTTTTGCTTGAACCGAGTGTAGTTAGTTTTTTGTTTATTTTGTTTCTAGTTTTTAGTTGGTACTTATGGGCGATGAGCTGAAATAGAAAGAGAAGCCCTTAGCGTTGATACACCTGAACACAGTAGACACTAGAGTGTGATACTTAGTCTCAGTGGTTGATTCTTGTTAGAGTGCCTTAAATTTTATGTTTGTAACTAAGTTGAGTACTCAAACGAGAGTGTCTTGATAAACCAATCTGGAGTGAGTCATGTGCCATGTGTGTGTGAGTTATATAGTATTCTATGCTCTGCACTTGATGCCTAGAACTTGCCCCGTGTGTTTGCAAAGCGAAATAGTAGCTTTATTCAGTCTTAGAAGTGATACAGGCATTTCTTTGTTGAGCCAGATATATAAAGTAAACCCACCTAAATGCGATATTTCGTAGTTAACTCCGTTGAGCCTATAAGTCTGTTTCTTTGGCAACCACATTACAAACCTTACCCAATTGTTTGAACGGCCCATCTGTTTGAACCCATTTACCTCCCATGATCACTTGAATGGTTATGAAATATGGAAAAGTTAAAGTGTGGGTTGGTGGTTTGGTTTTTGAGTGGAACCAATGAAATAGAGAAAAGGTGCAGTATTTTGAAAAATAAAAGAATAAGCGCCACTTAAAAAAAAGAAAAGAAAAAGTAAATGTAGTACTTGATAAGTGGTGACTTGATACAATTGCACCTAATGAAGTTTGGGGTATTATAAATAGAAGTGTGGTGGAATGTCTGGTCTGACATAAGTATGGTTTCGAATGCGAATGTGATTGTATTAAAAGTGCTTAGGGAGGTTAGTCACTATATCCAAATATATCCTACATGTCCCTTAGCCTACATTACAACCAAATGAAGTCCTAATTGATCTTAGACTGAATGTGCTCGATTAGTAGAGTAGTACACTAAGAGAAAGCCTATGGTGCATCTGTGTGGCATATGAATTTTCTTTCTGAGAGTGAGCGAATTTTGTCTATCTAAGTTCCTAATTGTTCTTAATATTATTATTTGTGGAACTACTCTCTTGTGTGATGTGAGGGCATTTGATTCACGAAGGAAAGGTAAGTCTTGACCTCTGTATAGAGTAATTTGAGTAAGTATGAATATTGCACGACACGTGAGAGTCGACTCTTGAGGCAAAGACGGTACACTACTAGACGTAACTTTGGTGATATGCTCTTGGTGTGATACGTTAGGGAAAAGCTTAGTGAAGGAACCTTTATAGAGTATGGTGGATTGCTCGGGGACTAGCAATGATTTAAGTGTGGGGTGTTAATAATAGGCTAGATTAATATAGTTTGGTGACTATTTATGCCCCAACATGACTATGCTTCACCGTTCTAGGAAGGTTAAATGATGATAAAATGGCTCTAATTGTGAATTTCATGTTTTGCAGGAGCAAGTTGTGCTTATGAAGACTTAGGACAGTGTTTGGAGCTAAATTAAAGCAAGGGAAGCCCCTCGGAGCTGAGTACGTGTGAAAGAAGAAAGAAAAGAAGAGAAAAAAGGCCGATTCACTCTAGCGCGACCTTAGCGCAACCGCGCTAGAGCAGGAAATCGAGGCAGAACACTCAGCCATATGCGCGGATCGAGCACGGCCACGCTAGTCCATCCGGAGTGCAGAAATTTCAGGGGGCAAACTTGGAAGTTTGGGGGTAATTCCACTTAACCTATATGAGGTCCAGCTCGCCCAAAAAGACATTATCAAGGTTTTTATAGTTTTTGTGAAGGCAAGAAGAGGCAAGAGGAAAGGAGGATAATTCGACATCGAGTTCTACCTTTCTTCCTTTTGTATTTATCATTTATGTTGAATTTTGCTGTTATTATGGATACGATTATGAGTAGCTAGTTATTTAGTCTAGGGTTTTGATGGAACCTGTTGAGGATGAACTTCTTGTTGTGTTAATATAGTTTGCCCAGTTTAATCACTATTTGTTCAACTACGTTCTTGTTGTAGTTAATTGATAGGAACATCAATTAGCTGTGCCTATTTAGTATGTATTACTCGGGAGAGAGTGCATATTTAGGTAATTATTGAACAACACCACTCCCAAAGTATATGAGGAATCAATAACCGAGGGTTTAAAGGTGGGATTAGGGATAATGAAACCTTGGGTGCGATCTAAGTGAGCTGTAATAAAAAGCCAGCTAGCGTAACTCGGGAGAGTGCGTCTAGTAAATTGTCATAATTACTCGGGAGAGATTTACGGTAGTAAGAGTGCACATGATCGATAGAGACGATTAGGCAATTATATGCGAAACATAACAGGAAGGGATTCCATCAATAAGGGAAATCATAACCTTAGATCCTTCTCTTAATTGTTTACAACTCAGTCATAGTTAGCTTTTAGTTTACTTAGCTTTATTCAGTTATAGTTAGTAAAAATATTACCAATTGTTATTCAAAATATCTGGGAAGTTGATTACGAAGAGTTCAGTGAGTCTGACAAAAGTAATTTGTAGGTTAATTCCCTGTGGAATTCGACTCTGGGCTAAATACTCGGATTATATTTGCAACGACCGCTTGTCCTTTTTATAAGGCATAGTTAGGCGTGATCATTGTGTTTCAAAGAACTCAAGAACACTCTCTACTAGGTCTTGCCTCAGCACTAACCAGCAGTCCTTGAAAAATTGGCTCTCATAGCCATCAGGCCCTGGGTACTTATCTCCTGCTATTGACCATAATGCCTTCTTAACTTCTTTTTCTGTGAATTTGGCTTCCAGACTATCTCTCCGTTCTTGTTGTATAATAGGACCTTTTCGAACAAGATTTTTGCATACATATTGTCTTCCATTTTTAGAATCTGCCAATAGATCATTGTAGAATTCTATAAAGGAATTAGCAATCCCTTCCATGTCAGTGTGCACCTGCCCTGTTGAGTGCTTAATGGAGACAATTTTGTTGGCATTCCTTCTGGCTTACCACATTATGAAAGTATCTTGTGTTTTGGTCACCCTGCCTCAGCCACTGTATTTTACTCTTTTGCTCAAAAAGTGCTCCTTAGCAGCCTTCTATTTGATACTTTCTTGCAGCGGTCTGACTTCCTCTTTGATTAATTCAGCGTTCCTAGGGTCCTTTTGGATCTTAGCTTGACACTCTGTCAAGCTTACCATTGCTATTTCTTCTTTCTCTTCTACATCAGAGAATCTTTCCTTGTTTAACCTTTGTAATACAGCTTTTGTTCTATTCAACTTTCCTACTAGTTGATACATTTTTGTACCTGTCGACCCAGTCTTCCAAACATCTTGTACTCTAGTTTTTAACTCTGGTATTAGGCTCTACATATTAAAGTATCTAAAATAATTCTTATGCCATATATTCCCTCATTTCCAATTTATTAAAGCAGGGCAATGGTCATAGATACCTTCACTCATGAAGTGTACTTCTGATGCTTGCAGGTCATCCATTCAGTATTTATCAGCACTCGATCAATTTTGCTATATACTACTATCTTCACCCTATTTATCGTTCCATGTGATGAAACCTCCTGAAGATCTAAGCTCCTTCAGTCCACATACGTCAATACACTGTCGAAAGTCTCTTGTTTCACCCATTGTTACTTTACTTCCTATTCTTTCCTCCCTATTAAGGACACAATTGAAATCTCCCATAATAGTCCAAGGACCATTTATCTGAGAGGCTATTTGCTTTATTTCTTTCCACATATTCCTTCTTGTTGCTTGGTTATTGAAACCATATACTAAGGTAAGGCTAAAGTTATGCCCTACCCCTTGATGCTTGACCTCACTATGAATCAGTTGCTCAGCCACCTTCCGTATGTTTACCTCATACATTTATAGTTTCTATAGAAGCCATATCCTCCCTCCTGGGTGTGTGCATAAGTTTATAATAAACGTCCAGCCTTGACAAAAATTAAGAGAAGCTTTTTGGGCAGTAGCTCTCTTATTCTTAGTTTCCAGAAGTCAAAACAAGTCAACACTTAGATTATGGATAAATAGATTTATATTCCTCGGTTTATCTGGCTTGTTTAGACCTCTGGTATTTCAAAATCTGATCCTACCCATGAGGGCTGAGTTTTCCTCCACCCTTTCCAAGTCCCCGTGATCCCTCAGCTCCACCTCCTCCAGGGTGAGGAGGTTTTGCTATACAATGTTCTTTGCTTTTCTGAACTGCTAGGGCTGCAAATGAGTTCCCTGTATTGACTTGTGACTCTCTAGTTACAATTCCTCTTCTTGCGTTGCCTCTTCTATGATAGAAGGTGTCTATGCTAGGCATCTCCATCAATTCTTTCCCTTCTCTTTGCTTGCTTATCTCTTCATCAGTTGACTTTTTGTTCACCTCTGTGCTGCTCACACTGTGAGCTACTTGCTTGGCTCCTCTAGCCCAACTTTCATTCCTTCTTGACTAGCTGGTGCCTTGTTGATTTTCTCTTCTCTGATATGCTTTCTGCATTCTTTTAGTTCATGCCCAAAACTTTTACATTTGGCACATAAGGTTGGTTTCCATTAAAATTCAACCTCCTGCTCCACAATTTTACCATGCTCGTTTTCAAACATGATTGTAGCTGGAAATACCTTGTTGATGGGTACCTCCACCAATACTCTAGCAAATGTCATTCACCCCTTCACAGTATTGGCTTTATCAGCCTTCAGGGGATTGGCAACCAACCCCGCAATTTTAGATAAGGATTATTTTTCCTAATACTTCACATTCAATCCCGGTAGTCTAATCCAAACTGGTATGTTGTCCATAACATCTTTTTTCATTTCTATTTCTGGTTGCCATGGTTTAATTATGACAGGCTTTCTGTCGAACATCTGGACTCCTTCCTCTACTACCTTTGTTCGACTTTAAATTGTGTGAAATCTGACTAGAAATACTCCTCTATGTACTTGTGCAACTTTATCAATTCCCCATCCTCCCCAAATTCTTTTGAAGTACCCTTCAATGACTGTTTGTGGTGGATTTGATCCCAACATATAGAATACAACCTATGTTTTCCGGCTCCACTTCCTCATGAATATCCTCCATAGTTATTTTCACATTGCTATTCATAGGTATTTCCCATGTCAAGTCCTCTCCTTCATTCGCTGGAATATTGCCCACAATCTTACTCATGATAGTCTAACATCTAGGGTTTTGATCTTCCCATTTGCAGTAAGTGCAACTTCTTCCTCCTCCGCCATATCAGTCCCTGAGAGTCTGCTTGCATCACTACGAACCTCCATAATTTCATCCTGTTTCCTCGCTGGTGTCGCCATTGGTGTTGGTGTTGCCGATACTTGAACCATATTTAATGGAACAATTCCATGAATTGCATTCAAATTCGTCACTTTCTTCGAATCTTCTGTTCGAGGAATACCTTTTCCTCCTTAATTTTTCCTTGGATTTACCCATTGCGTACTTTGCCCTCTCGCTCCAATCTTCGATTTTCTACCCATGTTCAGTGTTTGCTGAGAGGAAATTTCATCCTAGAGAGAGAAAGTTCGAGGATACGCCCCAACTTTTAGGAATTATTTATCTTGGTGTAAATTGTAAAGGGCCTTGTATTATAAATCTTAGAGAGAAAGAATTCGGGATCCATTTATAATTCCATAGGTTGATGGAAGTACCATCACCAACTATCCAAGCTATCGCTTTGGCACGAAGAGTACCCCTTTTTTGATATTGGCCAATAAAAATGAGTGAGAGGAATTGAGATTATGCGCCACATACTTTGTGATCAAGTCAGTTCTATTAATCGTCTCACAATTACTAGAGAAGAAAGTGAGAGCAACATTATAACGTAACTAGCGAGATTTTACCATCAAAGTCCAATTAAGAAATCCTGCTAACCAAAAGCCAAAAGGGAGCGACTACCTTTAATTCCACAAATATAAAGATACCTTTAAGCATCTATATATATATATATATATATATATATATATATAAAGTTGGGAATAGTAAAGCTGATGTGGCACTCTCATATGCCAAGAATCTCCTTTATCTTTTTTCTCATTTTTTTTGGGGTTTTCCCCTTATTTGATATCTAAAAAATCTGCAGAAAATTGAATATATCATATTTATGTCATTCATTATTATTGTCATTTACTTTCTTTCACACCCACGATGTCCCTTCTTTATTACTCCCTCCGGTCCAAAATAAGTGATTTTTTGGATGTTTTCACACATATTAAGAAATCCACCTTTTAGCATTAATTAGCAATGAAATTGACCATGTTAACCTTTACTATCTAACACTCCTAACACATATTCCAACACTATTTACTCCAAGGACAATGTAGGAAAAAAATAATTAATTCATTCTTGAAATCTGAAAAAATCACTTAATTTGGACCATAAAAAAAATATCAAAAACTTACTTATTTTGGACCGGAGGGAGTAAGGCCTTCTCTACTTATAATGGGTATCAGTCAATATCTCTTCTTTTCATATACCCACGTTCCCTTTCCCATAAATCTCATTTCTTCGATCACTGGTAACGTAAGTATAATTGCATACCTGCAGCTTGCGAAAAATCTATAAATATTACTCAAGCACATATTCTCTTCACTTCAAAACGAAAAAAAAGAGTTCGATCTCACATTTTTTTCTACCCTTCAAAGGATTAGCGACGAAGATAGAAAAAAGAGTCTCGTGCAAAAAGTTCGTTACTGTTTCGTAGAAGCTTGCCTTGACGTTGATTGATGAATATGAAAAAGAAAAGGTTTGGCTAGGAAGCTCGACATGGGTTTGATAGAGTGGAGGAGAAGACTTGTTTAAGATTGCAAGGGCATTTAACCGAAGAGTTTATGGAAGTTCTATTCTCCTCTCTTTCTTTTTCTTTTTAAACTCCTTTCCTTAATACTACTTGTGATGAATTTATAGGAGAGTTATGGATGTATTGGGATGGTTAAAAAAACATTAAAAAAAAGGTATTATTGCATGGATTTTGCAGATAATTTAGAGAAAAAAGAGGATGTTGCTGATTTTAGACAACAATCAGGAGAATAAATGAAAGAGAATATTAATATAAGTTAAGGTATAAATAACAGGAGGTGGCAATTCGCAAGTTTATGAAGAAGGTGATGCGTGATTTGGAAACAAAAGAAGGGAATGAATATAATAAAATGAAAAAGAAAAAGAGAAATAAGGAAAGGGAGAAAAAATAACGAAGGAGAGAAAATTAGTATTACAGAATGTCAGAATCTTCCCATCTTGATTCCATCATCCACGTCCATTTGTGACTAAGATTTGTGTTCATTTGCATTCCCTCAGTTTGGGGAATTTATTTACGGAGTACTATTACAGTATTACTTTCCTTATTTTTGCTTTTTGCCTTCTTTTGTTCTTAAATTAAGGAATTTTTTTAAAGACAATTATGTTCTAACTTATAGGCATATCAAATATATATTAAATAATACAGTCGTGTATAAAATTATGTTTACCTACATAAATATTTTTGCAAAAAAGATATAATAATGAAAAAGGTAATTTCACCTAAAACTAATTATTTAGTAAAGTTTAGTATGTTTAGATGATAAAAACTAGAGAAATATATTTTTGAATTTTATTTTAGGAAACATGTGAAAGAAGAAATTTAGTATGAGATAACACTGTTATAACTTGCTACTTTTTATTTTCACAAGATTACGTTTGATTTGAATTTTTGGCTTCATTTTGAAAAGCTTTATGAAATACATCTTAATTAAAATTATAAAGTTGTATCTTAAAATATCTATTGTAAGAAAAGTGGAAATTATTTTAGTAGTTGCCAAAACTTACTTTTTGGTTTGTATGGATCAGAATCCGATCCCACGATAATTAACGAAGCTAATCCCGTCTTAAGCTAATTCATGATTAATTAGTGGCACGACCACTTAGAATTAACGATATTCAACCCTCATCTGATTCGATCAACAAGGCCACGGCCCATCCGCCACCATGAAGGCGAAATTCTAACATGGTCACGGCCACTTATTGCCAGCTCACGAAGCTCACAGCTATAAATACCAAGAGAGGAAACCCTAGAATGGGGGCTGCTTCTCGGTCACTATCCGGGAGAGAGAGAAAAAATACAATGATACCCATATTGTGAGAGAGAAAAACACCATTGTAAGGCTCTGAACCTCTTCATGGAGAGGCAGGCCAAATCAACAGTATCAATAAAGAATCTTAATGTTTCTCCTCCTAACTCTGAGTACTTATTTTCGTTTCCTTCATTTGGTCCAACGGATTATTACGGTTTGCTATGAATTTCCCGTGATTTATTTATATTATTTTATACTCATAAGGTATGTGATAACTTTTGAGAAAACAATTTGGCGCCGTCTGTGGGGATTTCCTAGCAAAATCGCGTTGTTCTTCCCTGGACCAAAAAGGAAGAAACGCCAGAAAAGAAAAACAAAAGCAACCCAGCTCAAACAAGCCAAAGCGCATGTCGGAAAAGGGGAACTCGAAGATCTCAAATCAAGATCCAAGTCCTCTCTCTCTCTCTCTCATCTTGGATAGTGCAAAAAAGAAGAAGAAGCCCCCCCTAAGGGAGAATCTCTGTAAGGCATCTACCGCATCCCTGATACAAGCTCCGGCCAGAAACCGGCACGGAGATATCTCGAGCCAAGAGTCTCCTCAAGACAGCCTATATACTCCGATTGGGAGGACAACGCATAAGCTGCTCAAGGTCTCGAATCGAAACCGAGCTTCGGCACTCAATACCCACAACTAAGACAAGGCTACGCGCCTTCGCCAGTAAGTTCAACTACGGTTGAACCAAGACTCAGGCCATGAGCCTTCGCCATCAAAATTGACAGTTCAACAACAGTTGAACTGGGACTCAGGCTACGCGCCTTCGCCATCAAAATCGACCAAGTTCAACAACAGTTGAACTGGGACTCAGGCTATGCGCCTTCGCCATTAAGTCAAGGCTATGCGCCTTCGCCAATAAGTTCAAATACGGTTGAACTGGGACTCAGGCTACGCGCCTTCGCCAGTAGGTTCAACAGTTGAACTGGGACTCAGGCTATGCGCCTTCGCCATTAAATCAAGGCTATGCGCCTTCGCCAAGAAGTTCAAATACAGTCGAACCATGACTCAGGCTATGCGCCTTCGCCAAGAAGTTCAAATACAGTTGAACCATGACTCAGGCTACGCTCCTTCGCCATAAAATCAAGCCCATGCGCCTTCGCCAGTATGTTTAGCTACGGTCGAACCAAGACTCAGGCCACGCGCCTTCGCCATCAAATCCAACGAGTTCGACCTCGCTTAAACCATAAGGCTACACGCCTTCGTCCTCAAATCTAACAAGTTCAACCACAATTGAACTAGGACTCGGACCAAGCGCCTTCATCATTGAACTCAGCGAAACCCAACCTCCAACGAATCGAGGCACAGATTAGGCACCCTCGCGGCCTCGCCCTTCAAGTAAGTACTCCCAACTCAAACTAAGATTGGGAACACGTAAAGTCCGGCCCCGGTCAAACTACAAGGCCGCATTTCTGTCATCACGACCGACAGTTCGACCGCGCCCGAACTGGGACTAAGGCTAAGTGCCGCTATCGCCAAACTACAAGGCCGCGTTTCTGTCATCACGGACGACAGTTCGACCGCGCCCGAATTGGGACTAAGGCTAAGTGCCTCTATCGCTAAACTACAAGGCCGCATTTCTGTCATCACGGCCCACAGTTCGACCGCGCCCGAACTGGGACTAAGGCTAAGTGCCGCTATCGCCAAGCAACGGCTCCGACTCGCTCACCCCGAGTCGAAGAAGAAGAGTCGTCAACAATTAAAAACTAACATGCCTACCAGAGTCGAACTCGAAGGCAAATCACCCCTTCGAGAGCATGCAAAGAAAAATCTAAGGGGGAAAAAGAGGAGGTACAAAATAGACACAAGGCAAATAACGGAAAGGAGATCTCATTTATCTACAAAGTTAATTGCGGGTCTTCCCCGCTTACACCCGGCCAAGGCCGATCAATACAAGGAAAGAGAACAGAAAAACAAGAAAAAATGCATATCTTTTTACTCGGCGCCATCCGCGCCACCATCTGCACCAGCGTCAGGCTCTGGCGTCGCCACGTCAAAACCACAGTCGGTACGGGCCTCACGAGTCTTTTGATGCGCTCCCTCGAAAGCAGCTTCGGTCACGATGCCGGCCTCCCACAAATTCTTATATACATCACGTTGGGCCTCGGCAAAGACCAAAGTTCGCGAGCCTGGCTGGAAGAAGCGGCTTGGTCCCGTAGGCGCTGATTCTCTTCTTCTAAGGCTGTGATCGGTCCGCCATGACTTGGGCGTCCTGCTCAAAGACACCGATCCGCTCCTCGAGACTCGCTTCTCTAAAGGCCGCAGTAGCCCTCTCCAACGCCCGTTGGGACTCGTGCACGCGGATAGCTTCCGTCAACACCCCAGCCCTCGACGAGGCATCCCTCACCTGAAGCTTCAATACCGCGACTTCACCCTCCAACGCAGTCACTTTCCCGCCCCATGCCGCAGCGGCCTCCGCCGCCTTAGCTCGACCCTGGCGCTCACACTCAGCTGCGGCTCTCTTTACCGCCTCGAGCTCCTCATCCTTCCGGCGGAGCTGCTCCTCGAGAGCACTCGTTCTGCCAAGTGTTTGCTGCATCTGAAGCTCCCGCCTTGCCAGTTCCTCGACCAAGTCCCGGCTACGGGGATCATTCCTCAAGCGCACGCGCAACTCTCGGCACTGATCTCGGTAACGGTGATACTTCTCCAGCGCCCGCAAAAATATCCCCGAGCGAACTTTGGCTCGACGGATGCTCTCCACCTCAAACAAATAAGACTACACAGCAAAGACAACGATTAAGATAAAGAACAAACTAAGGCAAAGAAGAAGCGAACCGACGTAATAGTACATACCCTCAAGCCCATCACGGCCACTTCATTCATCAGTCCGATATCCGTAACGCCCCTGAACGATGCATTTCTCGGCCTCCGAGCATAGCAACTCGAACTGCGACACCAAGCTTTCCCCTTGGAGCAATAAGTTCAACTCCGTGGGAACCTCGATGAAGCGAGATCGCCCCTCTGCGCGTACCACTGAATTGGTAAAGCGTTCTCGGAACATACGGACGTCGTCGGGGTCCAAGTCGGATTCGGACTCGTACTCATCTTCTACAGCATCCCTTCCTCCTTCCGCCACCAGCGGGGTAGAACCACCCGCTGTAGCCACCGAAGGAGCGCTTGCCTCACCAACATTAGCAGCCGCTGAGGAACTACCTCCCGTCTCAGCGGCTGGAACCACCAATTGAGTCGCCGAAGCGACAGCATCATCATGGCATAAGCCAACCGGGGCAACCCCCATTGCATGTCCACCCTCAGGTTCAGGCGCTGCATCCGCCGGGGGGGGGGGGGGAGTCCAAATTAATTACCGCAGGAGGAGCCGGCGTGAACACGACCCTACGCCTTATCAATGGCCTCTCCTCCTCCCCATCTGATGGCGAATCCGCTCTAGGGCGCACAACCCCCGATGGCCCCTAATCCCGAAGTGCGGCCCATGCTGGAGAAGGAACCGCTGAAGATTCAACTGATGCCGCCCTCGGTATTGGGCGCGACACGGGCGCCGCAGTAAGTCGAGCAATTGCACCCGGCCGACGGAAGGCCAATTGAGGGGCCCTGACGCGGTGTGCCCTCCCTGATCACAGAAAAACAAAGTTGATGAATAGAGTTGAAACAAAGCGGAATAGAAGAAATCAATTTTTTACCTGCCGCAGGCCTACGGCCATGCTTCTCCCAGAAAGACGCCCATGTGCATATCCCCATCGTATGGGGGAGCACGGCCTCGACCCATCTGCGAATCCCAACTAACGGAACCGGCGGCAACTTTTCGGCTGCAAAATTGATACGAGTTAACGTTTATGAGCACAAGACGTAAGGAGGGGCGGAAAAGGGAATTCGACGATTAAAGAACTTCCGTGCATGATTCCAAGCCTTTGGGAACCCAGTAGAGCACGCCACTAAATGTTCAGTCCTGATGTAGAAGAAGTGCTCAAAAGGCGAGGGTCGACCTCGCCATCTAGTTTTGCAGTCAGGCCCCTCGTCCCGCGAGGGCACGCTCGAATCATGGTACCACGAACTCTCTGGGGAGCGTAGAGGCTAAGCACATGCTGCAGCGTGACCTCCCTACCAGCCAATTCTGCGTATTTGATGAGCATTACTAATAATTTATAAAGAGAAGGAGTAAGCTGACCCGGGCATACCCCGTAATAACGACAGAAATCAACCACTAGCATTAGGAGCGGGAGCTTAAACCCCAACTTGAAGGGATAGGCGTAAAAAACGCAGTATCCCTTGCGGTCGGTGTGGACCCTCTCCTCGCTTTTAGCAAGAACGATGTCAGCGTAGCTGGGGATGACCCCTTGTTTCCGTAGTTGGGCCATCCCAATCTCCCCCATTAATGGGGCTTCATCCACCTGATCCTCCCCGCCATCGACGGTGAAATCAGTCATCGGACCTCCGGGCAGATATACTATCTCGTCAACCGATGGACTTCATCAGTCTCCACCAGTTCTGCACCGCCCATTGCCGGAGATGGCTCTTCAGTCACCAGAGAGTTAACTGGAAGATTCGTCGGAAGAACGTTTTGGGAAGAACTGCCTGCCATTGTTGATTCGATAACGAGAAAGAAACAAAGTTTGAGGGACGAAGACGGAAGTTAGGTCAATCGAAGAACAAAGATGAAGGTGAATTAGCAGGAAGAAAAGCTTCTTCAGAATCTCTCTCAGACAAACATTGAGAATATGAAAAATGAATGCCTCAGCCCTTATTTATAGGCAATGCAAGTGGCTTTCATGAACCCCAATAGCCACCATTAACTACATGACCAACCGCACACCGGTTAGATTCTACAGAAACGTGCGTCATTATGACAAGCTCCATGAAGCAGCTTTTCAGTCGCCAACCGGCATCTCGCCCTCGAAATGGTTGTAACGACTTATGAACACTGAGGAGATGTTCCGCGCGCCCTCAAAATTTTGGACGCCGCCAAACACGTATCGAGCGTGCACTTACTCCCCTCGGCCGTACTACATACGATCCGTCCGCCATGGTCGACGGGTATGCTCCCAAACAAACGTAAGGATCAGAGCACAACAAAGCTCGACCTCACTCGAATTAAGTTAAAGGGTCAAGTGCCTTCGCCAAGGAGGAGAGTCCAACCTCGATCGAACGGCGACTTGATAGCACAATAACAAAACACTAATACTCTACAAGGCTAAGGGCCATCGCCAAAGGTAATTCGGCCTCGACCGCAGCAACGGTCGACCTCCCTATCCGAGTTTCTCAAACTACAATCGATGGAGTCCACTCATCGAGCTCGGTCAAGGCCCGACCTCAATAAGCGGAGGGACTAACTATATGGGTCAGAATCCGACCCCACGATAATTAACGAAGTTAATCCCGTCTTAAGCTAATTCATGATTAATTAGTGGTACGACCACTCAGAATTAACGATATTCAACCCTCATCTGATTCGAGCAACAAGACCACGGCCCATCCGCCACCATGAAGGCGAAATCCCAACGTGGTCACGGCCACTCATTGCCAGCTCACGAAGCTCACAGCTATAAATACCAAGAGAGGAAACCCTAGAGGGGGGGGGGGGGCTTCTTCTTCGCCACTATTGAGAGAGAAAAAAGAGACAACAATACCCATATTATGGGCAAGAGGAACACCATTGTAAGGCTCTGAACCTCTTCATGGAGAGGCAGACCAAACCAATATTATCAATAAAGGCTTCTAATATTTCTCCCCCTAACCCTGAGTACTTATTTTCGTTTCCTTCATTTGGTCCAACGGATTATTACGGTTTGCTATGATTTTCCCGTGATTTATTTATATTATTTTATACTCATAAGGTATGTAATAACTTTTGAGCAAACACTGTTAATAATTGTTCAATCTAGTCATCCATTTCTCTTATGGTTCATTTATTACATTTGCCATTAGTAAATTATCTTGCATTTGTTCTTATCATTAACAAAGCTCCAAGGTTAAAATAGTAACCTCGAGGTGTCCAAATTTATCGCGGAAAGTTTCGAATTTATCACTTAACTTTTAAGTATGATTTTAAATGAGAAATTTATAATTTGTAAGCACTGCATAAAATGATAATCGATAAAATATATAAATTATATATGTGTATTATTAGTTTTAAAGAACACGCATTGCGCTATAGTTCATACAGTGGCGGCTCAATCTAATATGTGGCATAAAGCCAAAACTTAGAAGATGCCGTAATTTTTTTTAGCAAAATTTTAATATATTTTATTTGATATTTATTCTTATAGCTTCATAAAATGCAAGAAGTTAATTGTATTTCGATAATTTTTTACTTACAATATGGCCAATACGTATAATTTTCACAAGACATTGTTAATCTTAAGTTATATCTTATTGATTTTAGTTTACAAACATTTTTCAACTGACGGAACTGTTAGAGAAAATATTAAAATTATTCTATAAGCAATAGAAACATTTAAAAAATTAGAGTATCATTTTTACTAGTACAATTTTCGTCTCACTTTCAAATTTTAATTCCAAAACTTGGTAAAACTATCAATTTCATAAATCACTATGCTTTAAAAGATATTCAAGGTTAATAACTTGTTTCGCCAAGCTTCTTCAAGGACAAAAATATTTTTTCCAAAAAGTACGTTTTTAAAAATTTGAGGTGTTTGGCCAAGCTTTTAGGAGGCAACAGACTATAAGGCGGCATATTTTCCGATCTAATCATTTAATAATCTAGTTAGCTTGAGCTTGAAATATTAAAAAGACATTCAAAGAATTGAAAAAAATCTTACAACACCGAAGTTATAAACAAAAATGATTCAAGTTCAAATGCATTAGATAAAATTAAGATAGAAAGTAACTAAATATGTAATTGCCTACTATTTTCTACCCGTAATTACATTACATATTTTAAAATAGTACATAGTATAAACTTTGAAAATATGGACGTAGTTAATGATAAGAATTGACAACATATGATTGCAATATATATATATATATATATATATATATATATATATATATATATATATATATATATNATATATATATAATTTTGGGGCCTTAATTTTGTGGAGGCCTAAGAGTCCATCGTAATGAGTATAAATTTTTCAAAATCACGTAAACATTATTAAATAATGTGCTTGAATTAGAAAATAAAATCAAAAGAATTAATTTGAAATAATGAATATTGATCCTATTTAACCAACTCAATAAAAAGAAAAAAGAGTGTCTCCCAAAAGTATTTAAAATGCTTTATTATATTTTCGATATATAAGTTCTGCATATGCTTTAGAAGCATAGACAGAATAGCACAATGTGCTTATAGTACTTAATTAAACAGTGAAGTTCATGTTTTCATTTTGTTAAACTCAAAATAACACACTAATAAGCCTGACGTTTTATTTTTATTCATTAAAATCTAATATTTTCTATTTTTATTCATTTTTCTAGTTTGACTATTATTTTTTCTACCAAAGACATAATCGTTTTTTGTTCCTTCAATGTTATACTTTTTTATTATGAGAAATTATTCAGAGAAAAAATTGTCATTCTTATGAAACTTTTTATTATTTATGTGGTTTAAAGTTGAATTTAAAAAGACTAGACTTGTTGTTTGTTATATAAATTTATCACATTTTTTTAAACATTTGTCAAATTTTTTAATTGAACTTTTTAATTTTTTAGAGACTTAGAAATGAAGGGAGGGGGTCCTATGTCTCTTAAGCAAAAATTGATAAATGATAATGTAAATCTAAAAATAACTGATATTGAGTCACTGTGCTACAAGAAATAACTTGATATATACCACTATGTGGAGTCATTTATTGGGAATCATACTATATTATAAGCATGAACTCTCAAGTTAAAGATTGAAAAGACCAAAATATCATTAAAAATTGAATGACCTTTTTAACCTTAAAAGTCAATTAAATTCCTACAAAAATTTGTGTGCGTGAATTTTTTTAATATAAAAATTAGTACAAGAACTCTCGCTTGTCTTCACTCCAAACCATTAAGCATAACCTTTTAACTTCCTTTTCTTTATTTTTATTTAAAAGAAAAAATGGCGAAGACTTCTAAGACAGTTCCACAAAAAGAGACTGCCTCTTCATCACGGCCGGCCAGCGAGGAAGTAGCGATGGAACCTCCTCTTGAAGCGTTTATTCTTGGTGGGTGCTCGACCGGTGCTAATTTCAAGGTCGAGAAAACCTCTTCGGTACCGGGTTGGTGCCAGCCGGTCTCGATATATATATGCTCGGTCACCGACAGTCTCCTCTCCAAGGTCAAGGAGGATTGCGACTGGGTTGGTAAGCACGTGGTAGTGCCTGCGCCCGAGGAAACGATTACTACCTACGTGGGGGGTTCTTTAAGTGTTTGTACTTATCACTTCACGTTGGACCCCTTAGACCCGGTCATCGTCGCCTTCTGTAAGAGGTACGAGGTGACCCTCGGTCAAATCCATCCCTCTTTCTGGAGGATATTAATTCTCCTCCGCTTCTTTGTAAGCAAAATCGAGGGGTGTCCCTTCACCATCGATCACCTCATGCATCTGTACAGGACCCCGACTCAATAAAGGGGGATTAATAAAACTTGCTCGTCGGGTTAGTAAGGCCCCATTCTTGAGTATAGACGAGGACCGGGACCGAGGCTGGTTGGGCCTATTCATTGAGTGAAGACCTCGAATTTAATTCCGGCCGAGGACATGCCATTTCCAGAGAAATGGAACATGGAACGAAAGTATAACCTTGCTTTTAAGATTTCCTTTATTGCTTTTCCTTCTCCTCCCTTCTTATCGATGTTTTATGGTGCAGTTGTTGCTCGGATGCCGGATGCAGTCCCTCGACTCAAGGAGTGGGTCGAGGACCTCGTATCACAAAAACCCTATTCCGAGCACGCGTGGCGTGAACTTTCGAATGGTCGGTGGGAGGCCCGTTCCCATGGTGAGTTTCCTTTACCGAGTTAATACTTGATTTTTCCTCGTGCCGTTGAGTTCTTATTCGTTTTGTTTTATTTTGCAGGCCTTCACAAGGATGTTGCGATGAGGCCTCAATCTGGTGACGAGGATGTACCCGTCGAGTCCCCTACTCCGTGGCAGGGTGATGAGAAAAAAAGGAAGAGGGGCCCGAGTTCTCCGAGCTTGGAAAAGAAGATAACAAAAAGAAGTCTGGTGCGTAACTGCTATCATATGTCGTTGGTCGTGCTCTATGACGCTGGCCTATTTTGTTGAGCGCGACCTATGTGGTTGTTCTATGTCTTCGCGTGCGACCTATGACGCTGGAGTATATCGACATAGACCACGCCCGATGACCTATGCTAGCAACATAAGCAGCCGTGTGACGCGTACCAATGCACTTGTCCTCGAGTTTACCACATACATAAACCATGTCGAGTGGTAGATTCCGTCTACCCATGATCCACGAGTTCATATATGTAATTAGTTTCAAAATTCGAGTCAAAATCGACTCTTAAAACTCAATTTCTTATTTTTCAAAAACTTGACAAGGTTTCACAAATTTCTACTATTTACATGCCAAACTGTTTACCCTCAAAATCGGATCAAAATTGAATTTATACGTGATTTTAAGGATACGTGGTTTAATTGACACGAAACAATAGATTGAGTTATGAATAAAGAAAACAATAATAAAGTAACTTCAAACCGTGTGACTTGAACAATTATAGCCTTGGGAAATAGGTCTCACTCGAACTGAATGTGATTCTAATGATGTGAAATACAGAAGAACGATAGCTTGCAGAAAGAAAATAATACTATAAATGCTTTGGGATGCGTGTTACAATGTCTCTTGTAAATACTCAGACCCCTTTATATAGTAGGGGAATCCTACTTTAGGCACAATTCTATATAAGGTAAAAAAATCTCATGATTTTCTAATTAATCGGCTCCTCATTGATACATGCCGAGATTTCCGTCGTGGTATCCAACTGGTTACGGATATTTTGACATTCTGTTATCTAGTCCGACGATGTTACCTCGGGCTCATTCGGAATCGGGGTTGATTCCGGGGTCATGGGCTCGGTAACCTCGAAGACGAGTTTTCTATTTTCGTATCTTGGCTCGATGGAACCCAAGGTCGATCTTTAATTCATTACGTCTTAATCCCGATCTGTCATGCAATAGATGAGCCAAATTTCGACCGTATACAATAATATTAGGAAAAAGTAATATAAAATATATTATAGTTATGTTACCTAGTAGAAATAAGGAAAATATTCAAATAAAGACTTAAATATTAGGACTATTTATATATTTTAAATAAAAAAAGATCTAATAAGTAAATTTTAGTTTATTTTTAAAGTTCTAAATCCTTGGAAAATGATTAAATGTTTATTTAGTGCATTGTAAACTCTATTTTTAGAGGAGGGAAAGGCTAATGATATTTCGCTAAGGGCCTTCGTATTTTTAATATAACTAGTTTTAGAGTACGCGCTTTGCGCGTGTACCATATATCAATGAATACACAAATTTAAAAATGGCACAACTAAAAAAGTATAAATTCCTTGAAATAATGAATGTTGATCCTATTTAGCTAGCTTAACAAAAGAAAAAAGCATTATTCCATAGAAGTCCTTAGATGCGTTATTCTGATTTCAAGGACTTCTGTAGGAATACCTTATAAAAATTATTGCATTTGTACGACCTAATAATGAAATAAACAGATAACACAAAAGTACTTCTCCCACGATCTTTCAAATATTTGTCAAATAACACAAATTAAAATTTTAATTCTCTTGGTCTTTTAGAGATTTAAAAATCAAGAGGTAGAACTTATAGCTTGATCACGCCCAACTATGCCTTATAAAAAGGACTCTGCGGACATTGCAAATATAACCCGAGTATTACACCCAGGGTCGAATCCACAGAGAGTTAACCTATCAACCACTATCTTCAGACCCACTAATTCTTCAGAACCAGCTTCCCAATGTTCTTTAACAACTACGCTTGCAAGTAACTAAATAGCTGTAAACTAAACTAATAAGGTTGTAAACAATTATGATAAAAAGCTAAGGCAATGATTTCCCCTATTGATGGAATCCCTTCTGTTTATGCTCATACAAATTTACCAACATATCTCTATCAATCATGAACGCTAATCTTACCGTAAATCTCTCCCGAGTAATCACAGTAATTTACTATTGCACTCTCCCGAGGTACACTAGCTTACTTTATTTAGCACGATTCACTTTAGATTACACCCAAGGCTTCATTATCCCTAATCCCGCCTTTAAACCCGCAATTATAGATCCCTCTAATAATCTAGGAGTGGTGTTGTTCAACAATACCCTAAATATGCACTATTTTCCAAGTTATGCACACTAAATAGGCACAGCTAATTGAGGATCCTGTCAATTAACTACAACAAACACGAAGTTGAACAAATAGAGATTAAACTAGCAATTTGTATTCACATAAACAAGAAGTTCATCACCCAATAGGTTCCATCAAAACCTTAGACAAGGAATTTAGCTACTCATGGCTATGGGAAAATAAACTAAGATACAATTCATCATAAAAATCAAAAGTAAAGAAGAAAGATGTTTGGAGTATTCTCTCACAATGGTTTTCCTTGCTAAGAAACCCTAAAAATCAATAATAATTCTCTTGTGCGAAGTCTAATGTTTTAAATAGGGTTTAGTTCTAAAAATTCTGTATTTGACACTTTGACCCCTGAACTTTTCTGCGCCTGCCGCGGTTCTGCCGCGGTCGCGGTAGAACCGCGGCCAATCACCCTCTCTGAATCTCTAAAGTTCTGAAGCTGCCTTCCACCGCGGTTCTGCCGCGGTCGCGGTAGAACCCCGGCCAAACCATTTTTCTGAATCCGAAGGGCTGGCAGGGCGTAGCTTCATTGGGAATTTACACATTTGGCCTCTTTTCTCCAATTTTGACTCCAAAACTGCTCCTTAGCCTTCCTTATACATATATCACCTGCAAATCATGAAAGCATTTTGTTATCACTTTTAGCATTAAAACTACACAAGAAGGTGATTATTTAAGGTGTGATTATAGTCAAATTCACCTATTATCAACACCCCACACTTAAACCTTTGCTCGTCCTCGAGCAAACTAAACCACACTTCTAGGCCTAACTGTTCAATGCATTGCCCCAATTTATGTCACACCTGCTATTATCAATGATCGACCTAAGCAGTGCACAATCATATCTCAAATGCAGACTCTCATGCCAAGACACACTTGTGCTCACTCTAATTACTCTAACAGAAGTGAAGACTCACTTTTTCTTCCTGAGTCACATGCCCTCACATAAACAAAATCTGAGAGAAGTTCCACATACATAAAATTCAACAACAAGGAACCATATATAGAAAGAATTCACTCACTCTCAGCAAAGAGCATTCACATGCCACACAGACACACCATAAGCTTGCCCCTAGTGTAATACTCTACTAATCGAGCCATTCAGTCAAAGATCAAGAGGTCTTTATAGGTTGTAATGTAGGCTAAGGGACGGGTAGGATATATTTGGATATAGTGACTAACCTCCCTAAGCACTTTTAATACACACTTCCTTTTATTTCACCTTTATGTTCAACCCAATCATTATTCCACATTTTGTTTCACTTGTGACCCCCACTTTTCTTTAGGTACAACTGGCTTCTTTTTTTTTTTCCAGAGATTTATTGTACAATGCCAGCTCACCAATCAAAACCTTCATTCTTGATTCCCTTTTTTCACTAACTCTCTCCCACCCCCACACTTTGACTTTTGTATATTCTTTAGTGATTCAAGTGCTTCTAGGAGGTAAAGGTTCAAACAATTAAGCTTATTCAAACACAGCGATTTAGATCATTATAGGGTTATCAAAGAACAGGCTTCAGGCTCAAAGGGGTTAACTATGGTAATATGCACAGGTGGATTTTCAAGTATAAAGGGTTGCAAAAAGAAATTCCTCAATCATCTCTAAAACCAAACGACTTCTATTTCGCTTTGCAAACACACAGGGCAAGTTCTAGGTATCATATGCAAGCATAGGATGCAAGTAACAACTCACACACACTTAGCATGTAACTCATTCCGAATCAGTTCATCAACACAATCATACGAGTGTTCAAGCAAGACAAGATGTGCAAAATTAAGGCATATATTATGAGTCCACAAACAAGCTTAGACGTCCACTCTCAAGTTCTTTTTGCAAGTGTGCACATTTGGGGTTACATTCTGACCTTCACCCATCTAATCCTAAAACTACAAAAAGAAAAAAATCTACCTAATCCGGTTCAAGAAAACCCTTGGAAAAGAACCGTGGTCAAAAGAAAAACCAAGGGGGAGGTACTACACTACCTAAAAGAAGAAAATAAAATAAAAAAAAATTTCTACATGGACTACTTCCCTCAAGAGTACTGTCCACATAGTCCGTCATCAGGAAGAGTCCTCTAACTTTGTTTTTGGGGTTTTTTTTTTTAATTAGTTCCGACTTTGACCTAACACTAACGCTACACTACATTACAGCTACGCATAATACAACATACAAACAGAGCAAGTCTCCCACCCCACACTTAAAATCATGGCACGTCCCCATATCATATAAATAAAGTAAAGAGCAGAAGGGTTAGAAGACTTCCCTGAGACTCAGTCAGAGTCGGAGACAGTGCTGGGGTCGACATGGCAGGCTCTCCCCAATGCACGGAACCAGGCCATGAATCGGCTCTCAGTCCTGGATTGCCTCTGGGACATAGCATCCATCCTTGTGTGTAATCCATCCACTGAGGTGCGGAGATC
>NW_017672703.1:10626-110832 GCF_001879085.1 Nicotiana attenuata | reverse complement strand
GGATATGGTGCCATGGTTGTTCGGGGGGGTCTCATGCCACCCATGTTTCCGCGTTATACTGTGGCTGAGGTGACCTGTACTGCTGCTGAGTCTGCTGACCCCAGTTCTGATTACCTTGCCTCTGACCCCCGTAGTTAGCCACATAGTTCATATCTTCAGGGTGCTGATGATGATGATCATGCTCTGTATTCCAAGGATTACCAATTGGCTGGCTAATGCAAGATGTGCACAAGCCCCCATTGGTAGTATCTACTATATGAACCTGCTGCTTCTGCCCTGATTCCTCCACCTTTTTGGTGAGGATGCTCATTTGTGTCAAGAGAGTCGCCATATTTTCAGCCATTGTATTAGAAGGATCGAGAGGCACTGAGTGCACCACTGGAGTGATAGGTGCATTCCTAGTTGTCCAACTCAAATTCTGCGCCATCTTGTCGAGCAAATTCTACCTTCTCTCCAAGTCTTGCTCAAGAATGCCCCACCAGCAGAGGCATCTACGATATTCTTCATGTTGTCTGACAGTCCCATGTAAAACCGTTGTCCCAACATCTGTTCTGGAACACCATGGTGGGGACACATAACCAACATTCCCTTAAACCTGCCCCATGTCTCGTGTAGTGTCTCCATTGGTTTCTGTTTGAAACTCACAATCTCATCAATTTGTTGAGCAGTTTTGTTGGGCGGATGGAACTTGTTGTGAAATTGCTTGACCAACTCATCCCAAGTTTCTATAGAGTTTATGGGGAGCGAGTTTAGCCAAACCTGAGCAGCTCTTGTCACCGAGAACGGAAACAATAATAGCCTGATTGCTTCCGGAGTCACGTTGGGTTGCCTTTGAGTTTTGCATATAGACAGGAAGTTCTTCAAGTGCTGCTGAGGATCTTCTGTTTGTGTCCCAGAAAAGAGTCCCTTGTTCTGCAACAAGTGTAACATGTTATTTGTGATCTGGAACGATTCAGCTTGTATTGCGGGCACAACAATGGCAGCAGCCAAATTGTCAGCTGTTGGTTGTGCCCAGTCATATAATGCACCCTCAGGCACAGGAGGTGCCCCTTCCCTGGCATTTAAGCCAGCTTGCTCATTCCTGACGTTTCCGTTGGGATCGTTTACGTCTCCCATGTTAATTTCGATTTTGAGTGTTTGTTGGGATTGTTGAATTCTTTTGTTGGCACGGTTCAATGGACGGAATGTTTGCTCGGGGTCTGAGAGTCCTTCAAGTAGTTCTCCAGTCCTCGTAGACTTTCTAGGCATACACCTGAGCACCCAAGTCAGCAACCGTTAAATTTTCAATGAAAAATTTTGTAGAGAGAAAACTGACTACAATAAGAATCTTTGTATTTCTGTCAATGGCAATTGATAATTCCGTTAAGTCCCCGGCAACGGCGCCAAAATTTGATCACGCCCAACTATGCCTTATAAAAAGGACTCTGCGGACGTTGCAAATATAACCCGAGTATTACGCCCAGGGTCGAATCCACAGAGAGTTAACCTATCAACCACTATCTTCAAACCCACTAATTCTTCAGAACCAGCTTCCCAAATATTCAAATCTTAGTTGAATGTTCTTTAACAACTACGCTTGCAAGTAACTAAATAGCTGTAAACTAAACTAATAAGGTTGTAAACAATTATGATAAAAAGCTAAGGCAATGATTTCCCCTATTGATGGAATCCCTTCTGTTTATGCTCATACAAATTTACCAACACATCTCTATCAATCATGAACGCTAATCTTACCGTAAATCTCTCTCGAGTAATCACAGTAATTTACTATTGCACTCTCCCGAGGTACACTAGCTTACTTTATTTAGCACGATTCACTTTAGATTACACCCAAGGCTTCGTTATCCCTAATCCCGCCTTTAAACCCGCAATTATAGATTCCTCTAATAATCTAGGAGTGGTGTTGTTCAACAATACCCTAAATATGTACTCTTTTCCAAGTTATGCACACTAAATAGGCACAGCTAATTGAGGATCCTGTCAATTAACTACAACAAACACGAAGTTGAACAAATAGAGATTAAACTAGCAATTTGTATTCACATAAACAAGAAGTTCATCACCCAATAGGTTCCATCAAAACCTTAGACAAGGAATTTAGCTACTCATGGCTATGGAAAAATAAACTAAGATACAATTCATCATAAAAATCAAAAGTAAAGAAGAAAGATGTTTTGAGTATTCTCTCACAATGGTTTTCCTTGCTAAGAAACCCTAAAAATCAATAATAATTCTCTTGGGCGAAGTCTAATGTTTTAAATAGGGTTTAAGTCTAAAAATCCCGTATTTGACACTTTGACCCCTGAACTTTTCTGCGCCTGCCGCGGTTCTGCCGCGATCGCGGTAGAACCGCGGCTAATCACCCTCTCTGAATCTCTAAAGTTCTGAAGCTGCCTTCCACCGCGGTTCTGCCGCGGTCGCGGTAGAACCGCGGCCAAACCATTTTTCTGAATCCTAAGGGCTGGCAGGGCGTAGCTTCATTGGGAATTTACACATTTGGCCTCTTTTCTCCAATTTTGACTCCAAAACTGCTCCTTAGCCTTCCTTATAAATATATCACCTGCAAATCATGAAAAGCACTAATAAGAGCATTTTGTTATCACTTTTAGCATTAAAACTACACAAGAAGGTGATTATTTAAGGTGTGATTATAGTCAAATTCACCCATTATCATAGCTCCTAAAAAAATTTAATAATTAACAATGTAAATGCTAAAAATGACTAATATTAAGTTAATATTTTAAAGTAAATAAATAAATTTATTAAAAATATTAGAAATTATCATTTGTCGGAATTGAATGCAAAAACAAAGAAAATAATTAAGTAAACGCATCTAGATTATATTTTTCTTCTAATATAATGTTTCATCCTTATTGTTTCAAGTTTGTATTTTTATAAATTTGATTCTTAATCTCTTTATTAGCATAAAAATTGCAGATGAGTTAGTTACTTTAATTTCATTAATTTACTCTTTTTTCATAGGATACATCCATGAAAAAGTAACATATAAGAAATATTATTATGTTACATATATAGTTAGATAAAGAAAAAAATTTATGTAAGGTAGAATTGTAATTGACTTTAAATTTCTAAAATTTAGGGCTTCTTAACTAGTTCAAATAAGCAAATATTTAATAATCAAAATTTTAGTCAATTTCAAAGTACTAAATATTAGGATAATAATTAAATGACTATTTTATCTATTGCGAACTCTATTTTTAATGGTAAAAAAGGAGAACGACATTTCTCTAAGGACATTCGTGCTTTTAATATAGTATAGATATAGATATAAATAAGATTGTTTGGCCTTTCATGCTCCACATTTGACCCATATTTTTCTCTCTTTTTTTCCTTCCAAATAAACGATATTAAACCTTTTTCCTCTTAACGATTTCTTTTTTAGTTTACAATACGATATTTTTTTTATAATATTAGGAAAAACATATGACTTATATTATAATTATACTACCTAGTGCAAAAGGAAAATATTCATATAAAGTCCTAAATATTAGGACTACTTATGCAATTTAGATAAGGAAATATTTAATAAGTAAGATTTAGTTTATTTTAAAGTTCTAAATCCTAGAGAAATAAATAAATATCATTTCGTCCAGTGTAAACTCTATTTTACAGAGTAAAAAAAGCGAACAACATTTATTAAGGTCTTCGTATAAATATACAAAATAAAATAAAATAAAATATTATATATATATATATATATATATATATATATATATATATATATTTTCAAGAGTAATAGAATATATATCTTCTATTATATTGCAAAAGAATTGCGGACAAAAATATTAAACAAGTAATATGCTAATAATCTATCTATATATTATTAAAAGCCAAGGAAAAAGGCCCCACATTAATCCAAGTGGTAGCCTAGAAAAAAGGCACATGGTATAATATTTACCGCGCATCGCGCGGGTACAATTACTAGTTTGTATTTTATATACTGCATTGGCTATTTTGTTTTAAAATCTTTATGTTTTTTGTGGGTAATAATTTTCTTAAGATATAAAACAACAATGGTAGTTCACAACAATAGGTTGTTGGGGCTGCTCATCAATGTTGAGCCTGATTGACTTCAAAGTTTTCCAAACAATTGGGTATGGACAAAATATTTTGTTCTATTTTGCACATCTGTTCGTGCAATCAAATCACATTTTCATAAATTACCCAACAAAAACAGGAAAATAAATAATAATATCCAAAATAAGTAGGTCTATACACCTAATTTTAATAAATAATGGAATCTTAGTTTTTTGTTAAAGAAAAGAAAAAAAATAGTTTTTTATTTTAATTAGCTGGGAGAAGGCATAAATTAATGCTAGGGTTTGTAACAAAACTACTTGGGGAGCAATAAAAAAGTTTTTGTTAGACCTCCAAGTGATGTTATATGTTTTGTGGATAGGGAAAGACTTGAACTTACTACATATGAAAAATTACTATCTTTTGAAATTTGCCAACTGTTGGCAAGCCTAGGGAACCAATGTATCCTTCGTGACACATCTTATGATAATCATGTACTGAACGCTCTTTAGTTATTAAGATATATATTTCCTGTTTGCTAAAAAAAACTACTTATTTATATTCAAATAACAAAACTATCTTTATCTAGCAAAAATATAAAGTGAAAAAGATTAAATTAATAGACAAATTTAGCAAAATGTTGATTACATATAGTATATGAAACGTCGTTTACTAGAGATCGTGAGTTGTCTGAAATCCAAAAACCCTCAAGATTTCTATTATAAAGCAAATGGCTATGCACGTGTAGCCAAGCATGGTACACTACGCATATAAACATGAATCCAATCATATCAAAATCATATTTTTCTTCTTTATTTTTTTCTTCATTCTCAGAATTATATTCCTCCTTAGCTTCTAAATTCTAATGAAGATCAATCGCATAACTTTAGCTGCCATTTTTGCTTTAATACTCTTTCATATCTTCTTGTGTTCTCTAGTTTATGTACATTTTCATAGCCAAGATATTTATCTCAGATGGACAAAAAATGGCAATAATATTGGAAGAAAATTGTTGTTTTTTACTGCTTCAGTTCATACAAGAAGAAATAGCAGTGCAAAAACTAAGAAAAATCCAAAGAAAGCTGTGGAGCAAAGCTTGAGAAAGGCCCCTCTTAGTGCTCCAAATCCCACCCAAAACTAGAAAACAATTTATGGTGAGATAGCTCTTTCTTCCCAAGATGCAAGAAACTGAAGATACAAGATAAATTTTTTATTTTATATATTTTCTGTTGTGCTCAAGCTTGTTTTTCATGCTTGTGATTTTTTTTCCTTATTTTTTTTGGCCCTATTGTTTTAGTTTTATAGTTGTAAGACAATGCTAGTAAGATGTATATTTGAAGCAAGCATAGACTATTACCGTGTTTGAAATTTATATTTGTAAGACTATGCTAGTAAGATTATTCGACTGCATGAGTAGAGGTGTACGAGGAAACCGATAAATCGCACCAATTGATAATCCGACACGGCTATGGTTTGATTTGATTTGGTTTGGTGTTTAGAAAAAAGACCCGCCCACAATTAGGTTTGGTTTGGTTTAAACTAAAAAAGTCAAACCAAACCAAACCAACCTGACATNTATACAAAATAAAATAAAATAAAATATTATATATATATATATATATATATATATATATATATATATATATTTTGACTAGCGAATGTAATTAGTTGTAGCCGACCGGTCAATTTTATATTTTACCCATCTAAAATTACCCTCATGTTGTATCTTTGATAGAGATGAAGAATAAAAACAATACTTTTTCTAACTATGAGGGCAATGAACAAATAATAAAATTCCTGAATTCCAGATATTAGCATATTCAACCATTTTCCTTTGAGAATATTCGTCTTTCCTTAATTTTTGGGGACGGCGAGTATGATAAAATCTCTTGGTTAGGCACCGAACGCAAATAAATCAACTCTATAAATTTGGTTGATTTATGATCTTTTTTTTTTTGTTTTTTTTTGTTTTTTGCATTCACAGACGTTAGACAGAAACGGAAGGAGACAGCACAGTCTGTGTTGACATACAATTATTAGGAGACTAATAACTATCATCAATTACATACTATTCTTTCATAGATTTTTCTCAATTATCATTATCTCATACACTACCTAAATACTCCTACTACTATAGTAACTTCTTCAAATAACAAAAATAAAAAATAAAAAAAATAAAAAAGAGGTTTTGGCTTTCTTTCTGCCAATTTCACAGGCTTTTAGACTTATCACCCTTTATTTACACAAAACCCTTTTCAAGGGTTCTCTCTCTTTCTCTTTTTCTCTCTCTTTCTGTTTCTGTTTCTGTTTCTGTTTCTTTTCTTTTCTTTTCTTTTCTTGTGCCGCTATACTATAGCCCAGCAGGGGGAGCCATTTCAGTCTAAAAGCTTATTCACCTGAAAAAAAGCTATGTCAGGTTTGTATAATCCCAACTTTTCACCTGCTAGAGCTGCTTCTCCTCAGATTAGAAGTACCCCTGATGTTGACAGGTATATATAGTTTTTTCCTATCCTATCATTTACTAATTAGTTTTCTCTTTTTTCTACTTGTGTATTTGAATTTGGCTATGTGGGTTTTGATCTTCTTGTGTTTCTTTTACATCTTAGCAATCAGTACTTGTCAGAGCTGTTGGCGGAGCATCAAAAGCTTGGACCTTTCATGCAAGTTCTTCCCATATGTAGCAGACTCTTGAATCAAGGTTACTTTTTTGAATCAATTCCTTGTCTTGGATCTATGTTTCTTGAGTTTTTGTGGGCTTTATCTACATTTTCAGTATGTTCTTATGGTTTCTTGTGGTTATGGATGACAAGCTAGATCTGGCCCGATTCTTTCTTACCATCATGAGGAAATTGGACTACTATATATATCTGTTCTTGCCCATCTTTTTCTCCAGGATGGGTTGTTGGAATGGAAAAATTATATCTTTTTTACATTTTACTCTTCTTGGATTCTGTCTGGACTGAAGTTTCATGTATCCTTCTGCTGTTGAAATGGAAAACAATTGCAATCCCTCTCATTTGAGAAACATTCTAACTCTGGTTCATTTGCAGCTTGAGGTTCACAATTCACAAGCAAGGCTCTAATTACTAAATTAAACAGATAAATGGAGAAGATTATAGGGTCCGTTATTCAGAAAATTCTAATAGATATAACACGTTTCGGCCAACCATCCATGACTTTTGTGCCAGTAGTTTTGCAATTAAAAAAAATCTTTTTGTGCCAATAATTATTGGGGAATCGTGATTCAAGCTTAGGGGGTTCTTGTTTGGTCTGCGAATTGTGGATCATCTCAATTAGCTGTTCAAGTTTGAAATGTTATCTTAAGGGCACTTGTAACCTTTGGCTGTGTCATTGTCTTGTCGCATGTCTTCTGAAAATGCTTAAAAATTAGAAAAAGAGGAACATGAGTAAGGCAATCAAGAAGTCATTAGTGGAATTACCTGCTTTGGGTTTTTTTTTTTGGGGGGGGGGGGGGGTGTTTGCTGCTGATCTTTTCTGGAAAAGATATCTAGCCAATTGGTGACCTTCAGATTGCTCAGTTGCAAATAATCAAATTACATGCTCTTCTTGTTTAGGACCCTTGGTTTAGAAATCAAGTCTTATGATATTTAGAACTTGTCTTCATCCTTCCAGTGTACACGAATTTTATCAGATTTGTTTCCCAACTTTTAATGATAATTATAGTGGTTATGGTGTCAAACTGTATTTTCTTCAGGTTCATGGTCATCAAGCTATTGCAATTTTATTGAGTGATGCTTGGTTTCTAAGTATGATCTGGTTTTTTTCAGAGATTTTAAGGGTTTCCGGAATGTTGCCGAACCAAGGATTTGGTGAACTTGACAGATTGCGACATAGAAGTCCTAGTCCTATGGGTTCAGCAAACCTTATGTCAAATGTTTCTGGAGCAGGATTGGCTGGTTGGAATGGACTTCCCCAGGAGGTAATTGTCTTTTTCATGTTATCTTTGACACTTGGCTCAATGTGGTAAACGCCTTCTCTTAACCAGACTGTCCATACATATCTTGCGTGTCATGTATAGGTATGAAATCCTCTGATGTCTGCCTAACAGTAATCATGCTGTTCGGTCTAAGTGAAACAAATGGATATGAATTTTTAGTGTCTTCACATTGATGAACAATGTGTGTTGTCGCAACTATTGTTAATAAGCTTTTAGAACCAATAAAATTATTGATTAGCATGTTTGCCTGTTTATGGACTAAGTGCAATAGTTTACCAAATAAAATCAGCTTCTTTTTCTTACTTTGGATCCCTGTTCTTTTATTAAGTGCAAAATGATGGGTACTGAGGGGAGTGTCAACCATGTGATGGAGACCCAATTAAAATAAAAATAAAAAGAGATGGATTGCAAGTTCATTTTTAAAATTTCAGCAATATAAGTGGCTGATGGGACTTCTATGATTTTGCGACAAGTGTAAGGCGGATTACAAGTGGTTTTTCAGCTGACAGAAGCTATGAGCCTGTTTGGATGGGCTTGTTTTAAGTGACTTTTAAGCCAAAATAGCTTTTAAGCCATAAGTTAGGAATTCTAACTTTTTGCTTTTGGCTTGTTTTTGTCATTTTAGCTTAAAAACAAGTGCTTAAAAGCACTTTTTTACTTTATCCAAACACTACAAAATGGCTTAAAAGCTATTTTGGCTTAAAAGCACTTAAAACAAGCCAATCCAAACGGGTTCTATATTCCAATCTTTCAAAGGCTTCTCTGTAGTCTGTTCCTTCTTTCCGTACAAGCCAGCTAAGACATGCAAGTGATTAAGCAGCACATTTTTTCATCCATTAGAGTACATGGACCAAGTTTACAAGAATTCCTTACCCATGGAAGATTGTGCCCAGTTGATGTTCAATAGGTTAAGAAAAGAAGATATGTTTTGGCCACTTATTTCAAAACATGTAGCATCTGGTGACAACACTGTCTAAATAGAGCAAACTTACTGTTTCGATTATCCTCACTATTCTTATTAGTGGAACTTAATAGCTGCTTTATTTCTTATTGATCATAAGCTATTAAGTATCTCTTTTAGGAGCCTAGCTGCGTTCTTTTCTATGGAAAAGGCTCGTAAGTTTCTCGATGCTGCTAAATGAAACCATAGCAGTGGCTAGATAGCGACTGCCAATGGAGAGATAATGCAGAGTGCACCTCAAGGCTTTACATGGTGTAAAAATGTAGCAGTATTCAGGTGCAATGGGAACAATCTTGTCATGGAATCAAAATAATTTTAACTTAAGCAGCTATACACTCTTAGATTTTTGTCTTTCTGAAATATGTTTATGCTGCTAGATATCTCAACCTGGTGTACATGGTTAGGTTACGTATCAAATAAAATTAAAATTTCATTGGACTGAACTGGGCTAACATGTATAGCTAATGCATAGGCCTCTAAAAAGAGATACTTATTTTATGAGGCTAATAAGATATTAGGCTTGACTTTATTTTCTAATTTAAGTTTCTATAAATCATGTAAATTTTTTTTTCGTCGCCATGTTAGATTTTTGAAGTACTTTACTTTTTAAGTAAAGTTCTTTGTCTCTTAAAAAAATCTTCAAGCTACTTTTATATAGCCCATTTGCTTAGTTATTGACTGTCTAATTCTCAACAAGCCTCTAGAAATATCGGATTGCGTGTGTGGACATACGAGCAGTCACCTAATATCCACTTGTTGTTTAAAGTAAGATTAACTATTTCAGTTGTGTTTGGGTTTTTAAGTAAAAAAAAAAGGGGAAAACTTATAAGTTTTGGTGAGAGATCTTAGAGAATTGCAGCAAAAGTACCGTAACAGCTAAAGAGAAAACCATAGAAATTCTCTTCTCCATGTGCATCGTGGTGTCCCTTCCCAGGATAGGGGTAAGATCTGCGTACAAACTACCCTCCCCATACCCCACTTGCGGGATTCCACTAGGTTTGTTGTTGTTGTTGTTGTCATGTGCATCCTCAAGGTTTGAGTAAGGTTTGCTGGACCCCGAAATTACATGTCTTGTCCTTGCCTTATTCGTTTCTTGTAAGATTTCGATTGAAAAGCTTAGATATGTTACTATTCTACTAGTTTTAATATTCAATTTTAAAAGGGAGGATGTTTTGCTATGAAGACGTCTTCTTCAGACGTGGAAGTTCTTTAGGTCTTTGGTTTCGCTTCTCAGGCGTTCCCTTTGGGTGTCATATCTGTCCATTAGCGGCGGAGTATGGTAATCTGATTGATCTAGAATTTAAACAAGCATACGAGGCCTTAAGTTTCTGATGCATTCCATGTATAATATTGAAGCCTTAAGGATGTGGATGGCACAGATTATGGACATAAATTTTGGAAGCTTCAGAATGTCTTTCGGTTAATAAGGGTGATGGGAATGTTGAATTTGCTATAGTCTAAATATAGATTTTTGTGGGACAAAGATGTTTGGTTCAAAGATGAATGATGATTCATTGTTTGTTGTGTTATCTTGTTGCTTCTCCATCTAGACGTCAATTTCTCATAATACCAGAAGATTGACCTCCTAAAAGAATATAGGCAAATCCGTAAAATGCAAAATTAGTTCCCTGAAGATTCTAGTTTTATCATTTCGTCGGGTATAATAATCTTAAGGCAGGGAAGTGGAATTTTTGCTGGCGAATGAGTGAAGATACAGACTGTCTCTAGCTCGTTTTGGAAGCTATTATGTTCGGTCAGTGGCAGTGGACACTGGTTGGAACATTAATAAGGGTTGAGGTCGATCTCTGTGACTGCTTTCAGCTCTATAGCTATGTACATCCCGTTGAACATTTTCAGAAGGATTGGTAGTTACTTTTGTTTATTTTTAAAATACAAGTAAAAGGAGTGGTTGATAGTTTCTTTTGTGTTCTTAATACTCTTTCAGTTGGCATATTTTCCTATTTTACCATCCAAAGTACCAACCATTTTGTTGTCTGCTAACTGGTGCTCTTCTTCTTTGCTAGTTATTTTCCGTAATGTTCTCTAAAATATCAATTTCTCAAATTGTACCAGAGGTTAAGTGGACCTCCTGGAATGTCAATGGACTGGCAGGGGGCACCAGCAAGTCCTAGTTCGTACACTGTGAAAAGAATATTGCGCTTAGAAATTCCAGTCGACACTTATCCGAATGTAAGGCTGTTAGTGTTGTTGCTTAGTTAATTTTTTTTTTTTTTGGGGATAGATGAATGCTTAGTAGTATAGCCTTGTCTGAAGTTTGGACCAACTTCTTTGTGGATTTCAGTTTAATTTTGTCGGGCGACTTCTGGGTCCCAGAGGAAATTCATTGAAACGGGTGGAAGCTACTACAGGATGTCGTGTTTTTATTAGAGGAAAAGGGTCAATAAAAGATCCGGACAAGGTAGTTTTCATCTTCTTTTCTTTCTTACAATTTTTGTTTATTAATACTGACAATTTTAATTGGAAGATGGGACAGACTTTTGGTATTTGAAAATTTAGTTTATCCAGAACAAAGACTTCTTTATGAAAAAAAAAGGTCGATGAAAGGCTATTCAATTTGTAGACTTACTTCTAGCTCTAGGTAGATCACTGTCTTTTGTGGAGTCGTATGTGTGAACTGTATCATTGAAGTTCTAATATATTTTCGCGGTTGATAACTTCAAGGAGGAGAAACTAAGGGGAAGACCAGGATATGAGCACCTGAATGAACCACTCCATATTTTAATTGAAGCTGATTTGCCAGCCAGTGTTGTGGATATTAGATTGAGACAGGCACAAGAAATAATAGAGGAGTTGCTCAAGCCTGTGGTATGTATCTCAAATTTTGTTGCCTCTTTGGGGTTTCAATTTTTTATTTTTTTTTTAACTTTTTTTTTTTTTTGCAATGCTTTCATCTACAGGATGAATCACAAGATTTCATAAAGAGACAGCAGTTGCGTGAACTTGCGCTGCTAAATTCAAATTTTAGGGAAGAGTCTCCCGGTCCAAGTGGCAGCGTGTCTCCTTTCAATACCAGTGGAATGAAACGTCCCAAGACTGGCCGTTGAGAGAGAAGAGACATTGAAGTTGTTGATGCTAAGAGAGGTTTGTACTCCTCGGATAGCGAGAGGCATGCCTGGACATTCCTCTCAACATACATCCGTATCCGCATCACTACCTAAACCCATGATACAAAATAGACATACAGGTCGTTGCGGGTGATTTTTGGTTTGCCTTTTGGTTTTTTTTTTATTTTTTCAGCAACAGAAATGAAAAGAGAGAGTAAAAAGGGAAAAAGAAAAAAGAGATAGAACTTATGGTTATACAGTTGTCTTTCTGAATTAGGTTTGGTCATGTCAGTCCCTGTAAACGTCATTAATTTATTCTTGTGTTAGTAATTGTAGTGTGAAGCTGTTATTGGTACATTGTAGCGTTTAGTGGTTTGAAGCCAATAGGTTTTTCCTTGACTTGCCCATTGTGTTCGAGCTCCATTGGTCAATTATTATCAAAGAGACACCAATATTGGTGCTTTTACTAGAGTTGGATTGGATTTATTTATTCTGTCGTAATATATGAGTACTTGATATGTCAATATGTAATATTTTTCTTCCCGTGGAAACAGGGATATTCTTTAATTCTTCCTTCAATTATTATATTTGCTTAATATCTTCGTCTCTTCTTGAGGAGTGATTACAATGGTGTTGCAAATGTTCAGTGATGAATTAGCCTTACTTAGCTGATGTGGCAACACAATTAGTTAATTTGTTGGAAGGTTCCGGAAGTTGGTTAAAGTCGAAAAATTAGTTAGGAGTTAGTTACAGTGAAGGGGGAAGATCCTTGAGCTTAGAGATTCATTCATATATAGTTTGTATTGTGTACATTTGATTCATTCATTAAATACTCTTCTCCTACTCCTGAATTCTCTCCTCAAGCTAATATCTCGGTGACAACCCTGACTTAGTTTCATTGTTCTTTGAAATCTTTGCATTTCCTAGAACTATTTTCTTTTCGATTGCACTGTGTGCATCAATTGGTATCAGAGCAACACGATTCTCGGCTCTAAATCATGACTAATAACAACGAAATAATGAAATAACAACGAAATAATGACCAGAAACAGAAGTCAAGAACAACAATAAGAAGAAATGGGAGAAAAACTTGTGCAGATTGAAATGCAGCTACAGAGGCTTATGGAAGGAATGACTAGCATGAATGAGCGCAATTTGATAGCGGACAAGGAGTATGGAGATGCGATCCACCATTAATAATCTCAGCAGGAAGGAGAGTGGCAATGAAACTCGCAGAACTGAATATGAGGATAGAGAGTGTTTTGTTGAGGTCATACATGAAAGAAGAGCAAGGGATAATCAAGGCAATCAAACACCTGCTGGTAATTTCTTCACCAGATATTCGAGGTTAAATTTCCTAAATTTTTTGGGCATGATTTGAAGACACAGCTGTATAAGGTGGATCCGTTTTTTGCTATGGATGAGGTTCCTTTTGACCAGAGAGTGAAGGTAACTTCAATTCATTTGGAAGGTCTAAGATTTTTGAAAAATTAGCTTTTTATGATTACATCGGCAATAATCCAGCAAAAGGGGGATTATTCAGAGCGGCCCAATAGATAACGGGGATGGAATAGCGGTTGGATGGTCAGGACACCCTATCTTTAGAGATAAAGAAGGTCGTGAACTTTTTGTTGAGCAATTGCTTGGCATATGGCATATATCAAACCCAGAAATTCAGTGATCAATCCTACTTGGACTGAGTATGTAATAGCTTTAAATGAAAGGTTTGGGAAAGAATTTGAAGATCACATGGAATCTATCAAAAATTTGGTGCAATCTGGTAGTGTAAAGGATCAAGCTAAATTCGACATATTGCTAACTCGTGTGAATCTTTCTAATGAGAACACTATTAGTTGCATAACTACTACAGCTGACAAACCAATAAAAATATACACACAAGACCTACAAGCCTAACATACTGCACCGACTAACAAGATATGTCTATAAGCCTCTACTGATGAAGGTACCGTGGTCGGAACAGGGCCCCGACCTACCCATAATGTATATACATACACAATATGTACTCTAAATCCTAGACCCGACAACTCCAAAGGACGTGGAGCTTATCGATCAAGCTGAACACGGACAACACCTACGGAAGAGGTCTACCAGTCTGTCTATCCGAACCTGCATGCATGAAATGCAGCGTCACCAGGAAAGGACGTCAATACGAAATAATGTACTGAGTAAGTAAGGCAATAAAATAACTGAAAGCTGAAACTGAACTAATAATATAATGACTGAAAGTAACTAGGAGTCAAAGATGATCTAAAGATATACTTACGTGCTGATACTAACTCAACTCTCTCAATATAGTAAGTAAAATAGCTGTTCGGCCTTATAAGGCCTGGTACGTGTAACTGCTCGGCCATAGTAGGCTCGCTCATAGGCGCTCGACCATACTAGGATCAGTATCTCGACCATTCTGGGCTCGCTCATAGACACTCGACCACAGTAGGCTCGGTATATAACTAACCATCTAATCTGAGGTTGCCCAATAGGGGCCTGCCCGCCGATTATAGCTCGGTGGTGGTGAAAATACTCTAATACTGAATATATAGAGACCCTCTACCCTCATGACTGAAAGAAGATAATACTTAACTAAATAGAAAGTCCCAATAAGGGAGAATACTGTAACTTCTGAGACTAGGATAATGTGAATAAATTCAGGAATATGAACTCCTCTTTATGTCTCGTTATCAAACACATATAGTTACGAGATCATGCCAAAATGAAGGAAATGTTTATCCTTAACATACCTTATCACAATCTTTCCAATAACCATGTTGAGCTCGTCTCTTCTCATCTTAATCTACAAAAACGATAATAATACTATCATTAAGTTACGAAAGGTACAACTATCGCATAGCGAACGACAAGCTTATTTTATATCAAAACAGGCAGCATCTCCCCTATAATCTTTACTTCCTCCCAATTTGAGATAACACTAACAACACAAGAACACAACAATAAAAACATATAAACACAACAATAAAAATATATATACATTATTTTCAACCTTATACCACAAAGTACTACAAAATAGCCCAACACACCCCAATCTATTCATACACAAAACGACCACCGTAGTAGTGTCAAACAACCCAAAAATATTACAATGAACGACCAGCCCACCACCCTGCATTTATGTGATATGTGTCCACGCCCTTTCTCCTCTAAAAATCCCTAAAATAGTAGCAAAACACACAATGCAACAACAACACGAAACATCCCACAAAATAGTCCACTATCAGTTGCATAACTCGAACTCACGGCTTCCGATCACCGTCCCGTGAGTTCTTACAATTGTAGAACGACTTTCCACATTTACAGCAGAAAAAATGGATAAAAGAGAGAAGTAAACTTACCTTATTTGGTGAATATCTCATATCCTATCTTGGTTCTTCGAACCCTAGGTTTTCCTCCAACTAGAACCTGAAAAGGAGAAAAAATCAATTAGGATTTGTGTTCAATTTTTGGGAGGATTTTTGGAGGGGCTTATCTCTGGTTATTTTTCTGTATAATGAGTGTTATATTTTCAGGAGATAAGCCCTTAAAAGGGCTTGGCCGACCCGAAATAGCCCCTTTTAGGACACATTTAGTCCTCTCAATTAAGCAAGCAGGTGACACACCTACTTGTCACCTAGCAGTTTATGCAGTCTCGCAAACACATATATATATCTCTCTACTACTATGTCGTATTGACAAACGATTTAATGCATTCGAAAATAGACTCATATATCTTCAATTTGATGGGTGGATCACCCCGTAAATCTAAGTATATTGGGAAAATCACAGTGATATTTGATCCGAATTTCAGTAAAACTTATGAACGTAACTTGTGATGACTTTCATCGAGTTTTGTTCCACAACTCGCTTGACCTCAAAACTTAACACATGACTATCATAGGACTAAAATAAATTATAACATAAACCTCTTATCATGTTAAGAACCCTAGTCTCACCCCAAAGGTACGGGTTATAACATTCCAAACTTGTCGACTTTCGACGAAACATTATTTCTTCAATTCCTTTAGCTTCTGAACCTTCCAACCCTTTTTGTACTTATTTTTCATGATCTTCAATATTTGTAACCGTCGAGCTAACATGATTAACTTGCTTTATATACTTTAAAAGATTATCTCATTTTTGGTCTTACATTAGTTTGCTTACGACGCACTTTTAAACACGAAAATATGGGGTGTAATATCATTCCCCCTTAGGAACATTCATCCTCGAATGTTTACTCTTAGAGACTTGAGAAAATTTTGCCAGAGTATCCTCCATACACTAGACTAAAACCAACCTGCACGTAGTCAGAAACACATACTATACATGGCCAATGTCTATAAATAGCAATACTTGGCCTCACACGGTTGTAAATCATAAATACTGAAAGTAAAAAATAAGAGCTTACCTAATGACCTACTGGCCTGAATAGAGTTGTGCTGAACTATCCCATCTCGAGCCATATCTTCAGCTTAAAATAGGTGGGGGTATTTAGACTTCATTTCTTCCTCCGCTTCCCACGTCATCTCTTCCACGTTCTTGCTTCTCCATGAAACTTTCATGGAGGCTACCTCCTTATTTCGTAGCTTGCAGAATTTTTAGGCTAGGATGTAAACTTGACTTCCTTGTACAATAAGTCCTCCGTGATCTATACATCATCAGTGGGCACCACTCGAGTAGGATCCCCAATGCACTTCTATAGCATAGATATATGAAAAACTGGATGGACAGACTCCAATTCCAAGGGCACATCTAACTCATAAGCTACTCGGCCCACTCTTCGAATAATCCTATAAGGCCCAATATACCGTGGGCTAAGCTTACCTTTCTTGCCAAACCTCATCAAGCCCTTCATATACGACACCTTTAAGAATACCCAGTCATCAACCCCGAACTCTAAGTCTCGTAGCCGCACGTCAGTATATGACTTCTGACGACTCTGAGCTATCAAGAGTCGCTCCTGGATAAGCTTTACTTTCTCTACGCCCTACTGAACCAAGTCTGGCCCAAGTAACCCAGATTCTCTAACATCAAACCACCCTATAGGAGATCTACACTTACGCCCATACAAAGCCTCGTACGGAGCCATCTAGATACTGGAGTGGTAACTGTTATTATATACAAACTCGATAAGAGGTAGATGTTCATACCGACTTCTTTTAAAATCCAACACACATGCTCGTAACATATCCTTGAGCGTCTGAACTGTGCGCTCGGCTTGTCCATTAGTCTGTGGATGAAAAGCTATGCTGAGATTAACCTGAGTCCCTAGACCTCTCTGAAATGACCTCTAGAAACGTCCTGTAAACTGGGCCCCACGGTCAGATATAATAGATATTGGTACTCCGTGTAGCTGCACTATCTCCTTAATATATAACTTCGCATAATCTTTGGCTTTATATGTAGATCTAATCGGAAGGAAATGAGCTGATTTCGTGAGCCTATAGACTATAACCCATATAGAATCAAACTTACGATGAGAACGAGGCAAACCTGTGACGAAGTCCATGTTTATCGCCTCCCATTTCCACGTCGGGACCTCTATAGTTTGCATTGGCCCTCCGGGCTTCTGGTGCTCTACCTTCACCTGCTGGCAACTAGGACACTGGGCGACAAACTCTGCAATGTTATTCTTCATATCGTTCCACCAGTACACATCCTTAATGTCATGATACATCTTCGTCGACCTAGGATGAATGGAGTACCACGAATAATGTGCCTCTGACATAATCCGGTCTCGTAGACCTGCTACATCTGGGACACATAGATGACCCCTATATATGAGAACCCCATCTTTCTTGAGCTCTAACAATGGCTTCTTCTGCTGCGGAACTCGCTGTCTCAACTCGGCCAACTCTGGGTCCTCATACTACCTTTCTTTTACTTCATCTATGAGAGATGATTTTGCAGTGTTTTGGAGTACAGCTCCACCATCGTCAGAATCTACTAAACGAACCCCGAAACAAGCCAATTGACGAAGCTCTCTAGCTAGTTCACTTTTTTCAGCCTCTACATGTGCTAAGCTACCTATAGATCAGCGACTTATGGCATTAGCTACACCATTAGCTTTCCCTGGATGGTAGAGAATGTTAACTTCGTAATCTTTCAATAACTCTAGCCATCGCCTCTGTCGCAAAGTCAAATCCTTTTGCTTGAAGATATATTACAAGCTTTTATGATCTGTAAATACATCCACATGAACACCATATAGATAATGCCGCCATATATTAAGTGCATAGACAACCACAACTAACTCGAGGTCGTGGGCGGATAATTCCTATTGTGCTTCCTCAACTACCTTGAAGCGAATGCAATTACCTTTCTAAGTTGTATCAGGACACATCCTAAGCCGACACCTGAGGCATCACAATACATGACATAACCCTCTGGACCCTCTGGAAGTGTTAGAAATGGAGCTGAGGTCAACCTATTCTTAAGCTCTTGGAAACTTTACTCGCAAGCCTCTGCCCACTGAAACGTAGCTGCTTTCCGAGTCAGCTTCGTCAATGGTGCCGAAAGGGAAGAAAAACCCTCTACGAACCTCTGGTAGTATCCTGCTAAGCCTAGAAAGCTACAAACCTATGTCGGAGTGGTAGTTCTAGGCCAGGATTTCACGACCTCAATCTTCTGAGTATTTACCTTTATACCTTCATCGAATACAATGTGCCCCAAGAATGCTACAGACTTCATCCAGAACTCACACTTAGAAAACTTAGCATATAACTTACGATCACAGAGGGTTTAGAGTACCGCTCGCAGGTGGTCTGCATGATCCTCCTCTAACTTACGATCACAGAGGGTTTAGAGTACCGCTCGCAGGTGGTCTGCATGATCCTCCTCTAAACGTGAATAAACCAAAATATCATCAATAAACACTATCACGAACAGATCTAAAAATGGCCGGAATACGCTATTCATCAAGTCCATAAGTACGGTGGGTGCATTTGTCAACCTGAAGGATATGACAAGGAACTCGAAGTGGCCATATCGGGTCCTGAAGGCTGTCTTCAGAATATCTTTCTCCCGAACTCTGACCTGGTGGTACCCCGACCTCAAATCTATCTTTGAAAAGCATCTAGCCCGCTGCAACTGATCAAACAAATCATCGATCCTTGGAAGTGGATACTTATTCTTAATAGTTACCTTGTTCAGCTACCTATAATAGATACACATCCTCAGTGAGCCGTCTTTCTTCCGCACAAATAGTACCGGTGCACCCCAAGGTGAGGTACTGGGTCTGATGAAACCTTTCTCCAGCAAAATTTTTAACTACCCCTTCAACTCCTCAATTCGGCATGTGCCATTCTATACGGAGGGATGGATATTGGTTGAGTTCCCGAAAGCAAATCGATGCTAAAATCAATCTCTCGCTCTAGAGGAATATCTGGAAGCTCAACTGGAAATATATATGCGTACTCTCTAACTACTGGAATAGATTGAAGTGTAGGTATCTTAGCATCTGCATCTCTAACTTACACAATATGATAAATGCACCCTTTTACGATCATTTTCCTCGCCTTCAGATAGGAAATAAACCTACCTCTGGGTGCCGCTGTATTACCTACCCATTCAAGGACCGGCTCGACCGGAAAATGAAATCTGGCTGCATTTGCTCGGCAATCAACTGTGGCATAGCATGCTGCCAACCCATGCCCATGATAGCATCAAAATCCATCATCTCTCTGTAAACTAGATCGGCTGAGGTCTGACGATTACAAACTGTCACCGTACAACCTCGGTAAACCCGTCTTGCAATAATTAATTCTCCGAGCGGTGTAGATACCACAAAAAGATCAGTCAGTATTTCAGGCACTATACTAAACCTCCCCGCGACAAACAGGGTAATGTATGATAAAGTAGATCCTGTGTCTATCAAGGCATAAGCATCGTGAGAGCATATGGTCAATATACATGTCAAATGTCTGGTGAAGACTCCTGGTCCTGTCGACCCGCTAAAGGATAGATACGGTTCTGATTATCGCCTGAATTGGAACCTCTACCTCTGCCTCGACCTCTACCAGCCGAAGACTAACACTCGCACCCTGAAGGATGCACAAACATAGATGATCCTATTGCTGAACTCGTTGGTTGTTCTATACCCCCAGAATCTCTATTTGGGGAATCTCGCATCATATGCCCCGTACGCCCACATGTATAATAAGCGTCGGAACCTGCTCGCCGTTGGCCCAAGTATCCTCTACCACAGATGTCACACCGCGGCAAAAATGACCATGTCTGCCTTGAACCTCGCTGTCGCTGCAAACTCGACGCTCGTGAGCTCTCACCTGGTCCTGACCAAGTATAGCGGTCATACCTATAACCCTATAACAGAGGTGGTGGAGGCCTTGGTGGCCGTCCGAAGTACTGTGGCCTATAACTACCCTGAGACTGCTCTTAAAACCTGGCAGATCTCGTCCACTTATGCTGCCCTTGCTCACTCCTCTCTGTACCATGCTGCCGACGCCTGCCCCTTTCTATATTCTAGGCGAATGCCTGAATCTGGGAGATATCCATACTATCCTACAATGCAGCGCTGGCACATGCCTCAGCCAACTCTGGGGCCAACCCTGCTATAAACCTATGGATACTGTCCCGCATAGTAGCAACCATGGATGGATCATATCTGGCCAATGAGTCAAAACAGAGACTATACTCTCGAACGCTCATATTGCCCTGCTTGAGGGCTAGATCGACTTGAGCCTGCCAGATCTCCCGCAATAAGTACTGGTCAAGGAAGGCATTTGAAAAATTCTCCCAAATAGTTGGAGGTGCATTACGTCCCCTGGACCTCTCCTATACCTCGTACCAAAGGGTGGCTATATCTCGGAGTCGAAAAGCTGCTAGCTCAATTGCCTCTTTCTCCGTGACATGCATAACCCGAAAGATCATGTGAAGCTGATCTATGAAATCCTGCGAGTCCTCCCTCTGATCTATCCGCATGAACTCTAGGGGACTCAAAGTAATAAACTCTCGGACCCTTGAACTCCCAAACCCCTCAGAAGACCCAGCACTAGTTGATGCCCTAGCCTGTTGTTGGGTAGCTACCGACTGTGTCAACAAATGCACCGCACTCCTCAAGTCCTGATTTGATGGAAGTGGAGGGGGAACTAGATGTGCAGTATCCCTAGGAATCATCTCAGGTGGTGGAAGAGCCGGTAATGGCCGAGTAGGGGTCTCGCCCTGGGCCTCAGACTGGGCCCCATCTACTAGGGGTACCCTACTGGTCCCCTCACCCGTTGCTGTATCTCTCATATGACTAGCCATCGTCTTCCTAGTCTCCGTCATCTCTGTATGCAAACACTAATACATAAGTTTAACTCAAATTTCCTATAACTCAGTTCTACAGCACGATTTAGATTTTAAAGAAGGGTAACCAACTTATAAATGCCCTGTAGTTCCCTGCTTATATAATGTGGTGCACAACACATCTATAAACAAGACCCTACTAGACACGGTTTATAGACTCCCTAGAACATAAATACTCTAATACCAAGTTTTTCAAGCCCCGAACCTGGGGGGCCCGGTGCCTCACTTAACCGAGCGTACAACCTTGAGACTGAGGGACTCTGAACATACAATGTCATACTTTGGCCATAGGGTCACATTGCAACTTGTGACACAAAATATAAAACTAAACGAAAACTAGCTCTGACTGAACATCAATATAAAGCTGGGCCGACAAGGCCATCATAACTACTATAGCTGACAAACCAACAAAAATATACATACAAGGCTTACAAGCCCAACATACTGCACTAACTGACAGGATATGTCTACAAGCCTCTACTGATGGATGTACTGTGGTCAGAATAGAGCCCCGACCTACCCATAATATATATATATATATATATACATATATACATACATACATACACAATATGTACTAAAAACCCTAAACCCGGTAACTCCGAAGGACGTGGAACTTACCGATCAAGCTGAACACGGACAACACCTACAGAGGAGGTCTACCAGTCTGTCTATCCAAACCTGCATGCATGAAATGCAGTGTCTCTAGGAAAAGGACGTCAGTACGAAATAATATACCGAGTATGTAAGGCAATAAATTAACTGAAAGCTGAAACTGAACTGATAATATAATAACTGAAAGTAACCGGGAGTCAAAGATGATCTGGAGATATACTTAGCTGCTGATACTAACTCAACTCCCTCAATATAGTAAGTAAAATAGTTGTCCGGCCTTATAAGGCTCGGTACGTGTAACTGCTCGGCCATAGTAGGCTCGCTCATAGGCGCTCGGCCATACTAGGATCAGTATCTTGGCCATTCAAGATTCTCTCATAGGCACTCGGCCATAATAGGCTCGGTATATAACATACCATCTGATCAAAGGTTGCCCAATTGGGGCCTGCCCACCGATTATAGCGTGGTGGTGGTGAAAAATTGTAATATTGTATATATATAGACCTTCTACCCTCTTGACTGAAAGAAGATAATACTTAACTGAATAGAAAGTACCAATAAGGGAGAATACTGTAACTTCTGAGACTAGGATAATGTGAATAAATTCAGGAATACGAACTCCTCTTTATGTCTCGTTATCAAACACATGTTGTTACGAGATCATGCCAAAATGAAAGAAAGGTTTAGCCTTAACATACCTTATCATAATATTTCTAATAACCACGTTGAACTCATCTCTTCTCAGCTTAATCTACAACAACGATAATAATACTATCATTAAGTTACGAAAGGTACAATTATCGCATAACGAATGGCAAGCTTATTTTATATTAAAACGGGCAGCATCTCCCCTATAATCTTTACTTCCTCCCAATTTTAGATAACACCAACAACACAAGAACACAACAATAAAAACATATATACATTATTTTTCAACCTTATATACACCACAAAATACTACAAAATAGCGCAACACACCCCAATCTCTTCATACACAAAAATATTACGATGAACGACCATCCCACCACCCTGCATTTATGTGATATGTATCCACACCCTTTCTCCTCCAAAACTCGCTAAAACAGTAGCAAAACACACAATCCAACAACAACATGAAACAACCCACAAAATAGTCCATTACAAGTTGAATAATTCGAACTCACGACTTCCGATCACCGTCCCCTGAGTTCTTACAATTATAGAACGACTTACCTTACATTTCCAACAGAAAAAATGGATAAAAGACAACAGTAAACTAACCTTATTTTTTGAATATCTCAGCTCCTATCTTGGTTCTCCAAACCCTAGGTTTTCCTCCAACTAGAAATTGAAAATGTGAGAAAATCAATTGGAGTTTGTGTTCAATTTTTGGGAGTATTTTTGCAAGGGCTTATCTCTGGTTATTTTTCTATATAACGAGTGTTATATTTTTAGGAGATAATCCCTTAAAAGGGCTCTTTCGCTGACCCAAAATAGCCCCTTATTGGACATATTTAGTCCTCTCATTTAAGCAAGTAGGTGACAAACCTACTTGTCACCTAACAGTCTGTGTAGTCTCGCAAACACACATATATCTCTCTACTACTATGTCATATTGACAAACGATTTAATGCGTTCGAAAATAGACTCATAAGTCTTCAATTTGATGGTGGATCACCCAGTAAATCTAAGTATATTGGGAAAATTGCAGTGACATTTGACCCGAATTTTAGTAAAACTTATGAACGTAACTTGTGATGACTTTCATCGACTTTTGTTCCACAACTCGCTTGACCTAAAAATTAACACATGACTGTCACAAGATTAAAATAAATTATAACATAAACCTCTTGTTATGTTAAGAACCCCAGTCTCACCCCAAAGGTGCGGGTTATAACATTCCCAACTTGTCCACTTTCGACGAAATATTATTTTCTTCAACTTCTTTAGCTTCTGAACCTTCCAACCCTCTTTGTACTTGTTGTTCATGATCTTTAATATTTGTAACCTTCGAGGTAACATAATTAACTTACCTTATGTACTTTCAAATATGATCTCATTTTTCGTCTTACATTAGTTTGCTTGCGACACACTTTTACGTACGAAAATATGAGGTGTAACACGTTTGGGGGCAGGGGTCAGTTTATGAGGGGCCATCCTAGCAGGCCCATGCATTCAGCACCACAACCTAATCGAGGTGCTCCAGCGCGACCCTACTTCAATGTTATTCTTGAGAGTACTTACTGTTCGCCAGCTATTTAGGCTTCCTCTAGGTATTTAGGCTATCAGGGTCAGACTTAGAGTCAGCAGTTCTCCACTCAAAGAGATTGTTTTGAGTGCGGGGAGTTGGCCACGTGAAAAGGTTTTTCCCTAGGCTTCAGGGCAAGGCACTGCAGCAGGACTATCAGCCCACCAACTATCGCACCGCTCGGCCACCCGACCAGAGGCGGATCGCAAGTGGGTAGGGGTCTTCCTAGAGGTGGAGGCCAGACAGGTGGCGCTCCGGCTAGATCTATGCCTTCCCATCCAGGCTAGAATTAGTCACCTCCGATGTAGTGATCACAGGTACTATTTTTGTCTGCCGTAGAGATGCTTCGGTACTATTTGTTCTAGGGTCTACTTTTTCCTATGTTTCTTCTCTTTTTTGCTACTTATCTGGATTTATCTCGTGAGTCCTTGGGGGTTCCTGTATATGTGTCCACGCCGGTGGGTGATTCTCCTATTATTGATCGGGTTCACCAGTCTTGTTTAGTGACTTTCTGTGGCTATGAGACTAGAGCGGATCTTCTATTGCTTGATATGAATGACATCGAGTTTATCTTGGGCATGGACTGGTTGTCTCCGTACCATTCCATTCTCTATTGCATTGCCGAGACTGTTACCTTGGCGATACTTGAGTTGCTCAGATTAGAGTGGAGAGGTTCATCAATTGGTACTTCCCATCGGTTATTTCTTTCTTGAAGGCTCGACATATGGTCTAGAAGGGTTGCTTGGCGTATTTGGCCGTTGTTCATGATACTACTGTGAAGACTCCCACCATAGATTTTGTGCTTGTGGTGCGGGAGTTTTCCGATGTTTTTTTTGCTGATCTACCGGGTATGCCACCGGATCGGGATATCGATTTCGATATTGATTTGGTGCCAGGAACCCAGCCTATATCTATTTTTCCTTATTGCATGGCTCCAAACGAGTTGAGGGAGTTGAAGGAGCAGCTTCGGGATTGCTCGAGAAGGGATTCATTAGGCCGAGTATGTCGTGTTGGGGTGCACCGGTATTATTTGTGAAGAAGTATGTAGATGTGTATTGATTACTGTTAGTTGAACAAAGTCACCATTAAGAATAAGTAATTGTTACCGTGCATTGATGATTTGTTTGATCAGCTATAGGGTTCTAGAGTGTTCTCAAAGATCGACTTGAGATATGGGTATCATCAGTTGGGGATTCATGCTTCGGATATTCCAAAGACGGCTTTCTGGACTAGATATGGGCGCTATGAGTTTCTAGTGATGTCCTTCGGATTGACTAATGCCCCGGTGATTTATGGATTTGATGAATCAGGTGTTCAGGCCATATTTTGACTCATTTGTCATTGTCTTCATTGATGACATATTGATCTACTCGCGTAGTATGGATGAGCACAAACAACATTTGAGGATAGTGCTCGAGACTTTTTCGGGAACAAAAGCTATACGCTAAGTTCTCCAAGTGCGAGTTCTAGTTACATTCTGTGGCTTTCTTGGAGCATATTGTATCAGGTGAGGGTATTAAGGTGGATCCCAAGAAGATCGAGGCAGTTCAGAGTTGGTCTCGTCCTACCACAACGACCGAGATCAGGAGTTTCTTTGGGCTAGCATGTTATTATCGCCGGATTTTGCAGGGTTCTCATCTATTGCAGCTCATTTGGCTAGATTGACCCAGAAGGGTACTCAGTTCAGATGGTCCGATGATTGCGAGGCGAGCTTTTAGAAGCTCAAGACCGCATTGACTACAGCACTGGTGTTGGTTTTGCCCTTCGATTCAGGGATGTATACTGTGTATTGCGACGCTTCACCCGTTGGTTTGGGTTGTGTATTGATGCAGGAAGGGCGAGTTATTGCACACGATTCACGTGAGCTAAAGTCCCACGAGAAGAATTATCATGTGCGTGATTTGCAGTTGGCTACATAGTTCATGCCCTCATGATCCGTAGGCATTATCTTTATAGGTGTCGTGCGAGGTTTACACCGATCACTGCAATTTGCAGCATTTGTTTAAGCAGAGGGATCTTATTCTGAGGCATCACATGTGGCTTGAGTTACTGAAGGATTATGATATTACTATCCTCTATCATCCGGGCAAGGCGAATGTGATCGCGGATGCCTTGAGCAGAAAGGTCGAGAGTATGGGTAGTCTGGAATTCATTTCAGCGGAGGAGAGGCCATTAGCTTTGGACATCAGTCCTTAGCTAATCGATGTTGATACCCAATTTTTCCCTATATATTTTTTATACGCGAAATATCTTTAAAATAGCATATATACGCATATATAAGTATATCCAAGCATTTTTACTATTTTTCCCATAATTTTTAGGTTTTTAAAATGATTTATTTCCCTTTTTCATCTATAAAAACCCAATGGTTATTTCCATAATTATTATTTTTGGTAGTTTATTTATTGGAATTTTATATTTACGCTAAAATGTAGCTAACATAATTTTTGTATATTTTATAAATTTATTTGGTATTTTTAAAGCTAAATTGCATATAATTGCAATATTAGCCTATTTTAAGATTTAATTGCATTTTATACTTACAAAATTGAGTCCGGTATTTTTAATCTAATATTTATATATTATTAATTAATTTAGTATCTTTAATTTATTTCCAAAAAATATTTTACTATTTTTTATAAAATAAATAAGGGAAAATCGCTATTTAAATGCTAGCTTGTTTTTATTTCAATTTTGGCCAGATTTGGCACCCCTAATCCAACCCAATTTTAATTTCAAATACCCAACCCAACTCCTAAAATTACCCGACCCACGACCTTTCTACATAACCCGCCCGGATCCCACATTTAATCCAGGCCGTTGATCAAAATGATCAACGACCCCGTTTTAATCTTTCCTTTTTAATTTACCCTTACCCCCCAAAACCCTAATCACTTTCACCTACCAGCCACCTCTGAACCCTACAGTCTCTCAAACTCTCTCGAATCTTCTCAAACCCTAGCCACCATCTCCGCCCTGAAAGCCACCGGAATCCATGGCTTCCAAGGTTATGGAGGCCCTATACAGCCTCTCATTTCTCCTATATGCCTGGTGCTTGAAGATTCAAGGACTGACCATGACGAAGTTTGGTCCAGGCTCCGTTCGATTCGAGTTCCACGGTCATCTCCGGCCTTGCTCCTGCGTGTCATGGTTGCTCGAGCCTGACTTTGACCTTTCCGTCTTAGATCGGTGACCTTTCAAAGCCTTTCTCATTTCTAGGGTTCTTCTGAAACCCTAACCCTTCGAGATTTTCTCCGATTCCTTTAGATCCGTTGTGTATCTATGCTTTCCCTAAGTTCTCAAACGATTTCTCTGGCTTTTCTTGCAAAAATTACTTTCAAAACCATTTCTTTTCCGATCTAGGGTTTTCTGAAAAGTTTTAAATGTTTCTCTTTTCTTTTGTGTGTATTTGCCTCTACTATGTTCTTATATTTTCTCCTACCATGTTTTTACATGCTTCTTCTACTGTATTTTCCTATACTGTGTATGCTTTCTCCACTGTATCTTCTCTAGTGTGTTCTGATATGTTTCCCCTACTATATTTCCATTACTATGTTCTTAAGTTTCCTTATTAAAAATTCTCAGCATGTTTCTACTACCGATCTTATCAATTTTTCCATTTTTTATGTTTCGTGTTGGTTTCTTCTACTCTATTTTTCTTCTTCTTTGAGCTCTTCTACTGTGCTCTTCATGTTGCCTTTCTATCATGTTTCTCAGTTTCAGTTGCTGAGAGGAACATTGTAGAGGTTTCAGTTCTTTCTGAGACCCCTGAACCTATTTCGAGTCTCTGAAATGAGTTCAAAACGCTTGTTTTCACATGATTCCAACTTTTGCTAAAATCTTCTGAGAACTGTACATCGGATCCTTTGTATGCTGCTAAACGATACTTCTCATCTACTTTGCAACAACTATGCTTCTGTGGTCTATTTTCTACTGATTTTTACAATAACACAACATCTTCTTTCATGCTTGACATGTCTATATGCTCTTTATATGCAATGAATTTCCCTCTAAAATGGTTTTCAAATTTGTGATTAGTTCATACTTCCTTTTGAGTATGTCTGATTGATTTTTCTTTCCTTGTTTGCTGATTCTCTCTGTGACTCGACCTAAGTTAAAACCCTTCTCAGCTTTTGCGACTTGGTTCATTCATGGGTCAGTAATTACAAGATCCTTGATTTTTTGATTTACTGGTTGTTAATTGATTTTCTTACCTTATTTGTACAACCATGTGCTTCAAAACCCTGTCCTTAAATAACCTTTTATGTATTTGCCCCTAATTACATGCTGTGCACAAAGTGCTTATTCAATTTCTTTCCTTAAATTTTTTTACCCGTTTGAATCTAAATCCCTTAATTAAGGGAAGTCTTGTGTAATTGATTGACAATCAGTTCCTTAACTATTTTCTTACCTTATTTCTGCCTGGTTTTCAACACTATAAATGCACGACTCTTTAACACACAGCAGACACGATTTACAATCCTTCACTTCACAATTCACAACCTCTTCTGAACTCATACTTACTCATAATAGTATTCTCTCTTTGCCTGCACTATGGCCTGTTCACAAAACCTATTGCTTTTTTCTCTATTTGTTTCTTTGAAACTGGTATGTCCTAATTTAAGCTTCAGCATCATCACGATGTGTTTATTTACAACTTTTGTATCCATGTCTACTTTACTGCTTCTGCAGAGTTAAATATTTAAACTAGCATGTTGATTCCTTTCTGTTTGTTTGTAATGAATCCCTACCCCTTATTACCCCTATGTGTTTTGAGTTATGACTTGAGGCATGGCCATGTAAGTTGTTGTCCATGAATTAAGTTTGATCCATGGGGATCTTAACCTCTAAACAATATGTGTTAACAGGCCTAAGGGTGTGCCAGCATCTCCCATTGCTGGGTATGTCCACCAGCCTGCTTTTGCCTCTTGCAACTCCCCATTCCCTATACCCTTATGTGTACTGATTTAAGCTGTTTCCCTTTTCCCTTTCCCCTTTCAGAATTCCACTTCTGCACTTGCACTCTCTCTTAGTCCCTAAGTTCTGCCCCCCTCTTGTGAGCCTTGCCTTGGGACCTTGAGTTCTCTCTGAACTTGGACACCTGAGGGCTGACCCTTCCACACTGCACTATGTCTTAATGTGGTAATGCATTTGGGTGTGAGCACTGCCTGGAGTTCATGTGAGACTCTTAGGGAACTTTGACACACCCCAAATGGGAGAAAGGCTTTGAAATGTGACCTCTTGGAGTTGGTTTACTTCATACCTCAGACAGGATGTCTGAATCAGGCTCTCCTTGGTTGTACTTTAAATTTCTGATGTATTTTCTTTACTTTACTTCTTTTTTTTCTGGGCTGTAATAACTTTGTAATAAAACTCTCGGGGATGGCTAGTGAAAAAGGGAAGGGGTAACCATGTATGCAAAGGGTAGATAACATGTCTTTAGGAATTTCTACATTCTTTCATATATAGATACCATGTCTTTAGGAATCCTGCATTCTCTCATATATAGATACCATGTCTTTAGGAATCCTGCATTTTCTCATATATAGATACCATGTCTATAGGAGTTTCTGAATTTCTGCATTCTCTCATATATATATATAGATACCATGCCTTTAGGAATCCTGCATTCTCTCATATATAGATTCCATGTCTATAGGGATCCTGCATTCTCTCATATAGATGCCATGTCTACAATTATTCGAAATCCGAATTCTGCATATGCATATAGAAAATATGCCTATAGGTCTTTCTGAATCTTGCATATCCACTTTCATTAGGCAAACATGTTTATAAGCTTTAAATAATCAATTGCAATTAGATATCATGTTCATATAAAATACAACACCTAGATATCATGTTTGTAGGATTTCTGCGTTTCTCTATGTCTGTAAAAGTGTTCTAAAGTCAACAAACGCATAGAAAGCATGCCTATAGGAGCTTTAACCAAAGCTGAATCGCCTCAAGTCTAAAACCAGTAATAATGCCTTACCAGTTGCAGAACTTGTGATCTTTTGCTAAAACTCGCCTTTCTTTTAATAATTGACAACTCTTTCTTAAATCAATATGTATTCAGTTTAATTCATTATTTCTGAAATCAGTAGATATCATGCCTATAGGACCCTCGTCCAACACCTAGGCAAACCATAGGGTAAATTTTATAAACCAAATCAGATTTTATTAGCTACAACCAGCAGGCAGGTCTGATTTGCGCTTCTTATCTGAACTATGTAATAAATCAGTCTGCCTCAACCTTTTAAGTTTTAATTAGACCTTAAATAGTATGTCTAAGTCATGCTAACTACTTGCTTTTCTCTGTTTAAAGGAGGTGTTTTTGAGCCTTTGCTTGTTTATACGCTTTCCCCAAACTTGCTATATGTGTTTTGCCTGTCGCCTTAGTATTTTTACCTTTTGAAACCACAAATAAGCCCAACATCTCCTCCCTTTAGGGTTAGTAGTCCCAAGTACCTCCGGGACTGATAGGATTGGGGCGGGTAATAGCATGCAATAAGTAAACGAGACCATTCCGCGCTTTAATACCTTAACGGGGTGAGAAAGGGTAGATATGGATATGATGACCACGCGATAACATCACGTGTAGCCCCTCATTGAGGAGTGATTACCGGATGTTGTGTGGGGTGATCCATATTATTAATAAACCTAGGACCCCCTTTCCCTTTGTTCTTTGTTTCTTTTAAATCTTTTAAAACCATTTCTTCTAAGAAAATCAACTCTCTTTAGTTCTTTCCGACTTTGTTTATTTGTGACCATTACATGAAAATCCCCTCTTATTTGAAACTCTTACTTGCCTATGTGTTATTTGCATTTAAGTCACAACAATAGTTTGGCCGGGAACCATACTAGTGGATCCTGAGGGGTGCCTAACACCTTCCCCTTGGGATAATTTCAAGCCCTTACCCAATCTCTGGTTACTTGACTCAAACCCTTCTTAGTGTCCTAATGCACTTAAATCATTAGGTGGTGACTCTTCAATCCAAAACCCAATTCCCAAAAGGGAACGAGTTGTCTTTCCAAATGTCATAAACCCGATTTCGCGAGAAAAAGAGGGCGCGACAATCGACTTGTGAGGTTGGATATTTTAGAGCTCCGTCGAGTTCTTGCATGTGTTGTAGCTCAGTCTTCTTTATTCGAGCTGATCAAAGCTCGTCAGTATGATGATCCGCACTTGCTGGTCCTTAGAGAGACAGTGCTACGGGGTGATTCCAATGAGGTTACTATTGATACTCAATTTTGCCCTAAAATTATATAAAGTATTCCATATATTTTTCAAAATATTATTTTGTATTATTATCCAATTTATATTACAAGTGTTCATACAAATAATTTTTAAAAGCTTTTAAATTTGATTTCTCATGTTTTAATTGTTAAATATTTATTGATTACTCCTTTAAACTATTTTGGTTGATTTAATCATCCAAATTAATTATTTATACCCACATACATATTGTATTATATTTTACTTTATTTTATAGAATCATATTTGTATTTTTATACAATTTATACATTATTTGCAATAATAGCCTATACTCTACAAATAGTTGTATTTTATTGCATTAGTTAGGTCAAAATAGTATTTTTATGTTTTTACAATCTTCAGTCACTATTTCAAAGGTATTAAATTGCTTAAATAACTTTTTATATATTTATTAGTCATTTTATTATTTTATTTTTCTTTAATTTCTATTTGTTTTAGTTCTAGCTCAAATTTGAGCCAAATTTTTAGACTAAATAGACCTAAATCACTAGCCCAGAGATCCCAGACCTTAGCCCAATCACCCCTGCCCAAACCAAACAACCCCTCCGTGAAACCCGGTTGGAACCCGTCTAAATGACCCGCCCCGCCTCCCTTTAAAATCTTGGCCATTGATCTCAAATGATCAATGGCCGATACTAATCTCTCCATTAAAATTACCCAAACCCTAGATCTTATTCTCCTCCACCCAGCCGCCCTCAAACACTCTCAACTCCCTTTTCTTCTTTGAAAAACCCTAGCAGCTGCCCCACCCAAATCCTAGTCTGTACCCCAGATAATATGGAGATCTTCCATATTTCCTTTCCTTTTATACTCACAATGATTCTTTCTCGTTTCCTTGACATTGTTCGTTTGGTACCGAGTTATTTAAGGAAGTCAATATTTGGTAGGTTTGTTTGGCTCCGACTCTGGATTGTTACCACGTTTTTGACTTGATACATTAAATAACACTATATGGGTCCGATTCAGTGAGATCTTTAGCCAATTTTGACTTCCTGTCAAACTAGGATTTGTCCGGTTTTTACCTATTCCGATTTGTAATGGGTTCTGCATGTGATTTTCTCTCCCCTTGTTTAAACCTGATTGATTTTACTTCCTTGTTTGTCTGCTTAATCGAATACTATATAAACCCCTTCCCCAATTCCCCTAAGACATACCTTAATCACTACTGCTCACTCACTCACTCTAGTATTCTCTGAAACTATTGATTCTTGGCCGGCTGAAAGCAAGGCCACCGGGACTAATTCATTAATCTCCTTTGGTTCAAGCACTGCTCGGAACCCACTTCGAGGCTCTTGTGAACTCCAAAGGACTGGAGATTTGGGATTTCATTGTCCTCTCTCAACTGTTGTTACTGAATCATTACTGGGATTTTAAGTTTCTGACTCTTTCTTCTCGTGTGTCTTTGCAACTGGTTAGTGTTCTCAACCTTTAAAATTCAAATTACTCCTATATGATCATGTCTATGTAAATTCTCTGCGAATCTTCATGATTTAGTTTTCCCTGCTATTTGTGAATTTCCAGCATTAAATTGTTCTTACATGTTCCACTATGATTTCATGGTTCAAATGATGTTTTGCAGCCCTTTTGTTTACTAGTTTCAGATCTGTTTAAGCCTTAAATATGTGTAGTTTAGTTTTCCCTATGTGCAATGACTTGAATGAACCTCGACTTTTCTCAGAATTGGGATTTTCCAGCTAATTTAGTTAACCTAACTTCGTGTGATGTGTACAGTTATGCCTCACTTGGATTGTTGTGTTAAAATCTTCTTAGAGAAATTGATATCTTCCCAGAATTGTTTTCCTGAACATATTTTCTATAGAGTTTCATGCTGAGTTCTTCATGTCTAAGTCATTACCTACTACCTTATATGAATTGTCCTTTGATTCCATTTTCTGGATTGTGTTCTAGAGTTACCGTGCTAAGGCTTCATTACCAGAATTATTCTTTCATAGTTTGCCTTTGATTATGTGGCTTCATATGAGTACGTTGTTGATTGTGTTTCATCTATTTTTTCTGTTGAATATTGCCTACCTAAACTGACATCTTCTGAGAATTAGAATTCCTATTTAGATATCTTTAGAGTCAGATTTTGACTATATATCTGCCTTGAATCTCTGTTTGTCATTCTATGTGATTAAGTTATGTTTTTTCTATGGTGTCCACCCTTGTGATGTTGTCACTCTAATATTTTGGACAAGTATAGAAAGTCATCTTATGTGAACCTATGTGTCCTACATGATGTATGTGCCTGCAAGAATCTTTGTCCTTCTTTGTCTGGAATTTGAAGTTATATGACTAACTTGATGTTGTGTATGTTGTTGCTTGTGTCTTTGTGGTTGTTAATGGGTAAGCAATATGGTCGTCATTATCATTTGGTCCTGGTCTGTTGAGCCATGTTTGGGTAATTGGCTTCGAGATATATCACCAGCGCTTGAAGTTTTGGGCCTGCATCCATGTGAGGTTTTAAAACCTATTTGAAGGCCCAAAAACATCATTGGGTTACTTTTTTATGTTGGGCCTGTAATTGTTACTATTTAAATCTGTAACTATTTGATTTGGGATTGTATTATTTCATTTGGGCATATAATAATTTTTAATAACGAATGATGGGGAAATTAGTGAAAGGGGGTTGGGATACTTTAATCCTTTCACAAATGGGTAGAAAACATGCCTATATGATCGAATTATCTTACTTGCTGTCTTACTTGCCATGCTCTCTTTTGAGAACTATTTGTGTATAAATCGCATGCTTATAGGACATCAACTTGCACGTCCGCTTAGAGAACATGATCTAGGACCTTAACTAATTTTAAATATTGAATTGGGTAATGTGTTTAGAAGACATGCCTATAGGATTCAAACTAAATTTGTATACTAAATTGCTTAGCCCGTCTTGCTTCTGCATATAGACATCATGCCTAGAGGATTCCATTCAAGCAATTGATACCGTTCATATTGATACTTCCTTCTCAATTATGTGGCTCGCCTAGAATGCATGGCTATAGGATTAATGAAGCAAACCTGCATTTTAAAACGACTTCATTGACCAAATTTGACCATCTAGAAATCATGCCCATAGGACTCTATGTTAACTGTTGAAACTGTTTAACAATATTTTCTCGCTTAGAAACCATGATTATAGGATTAAGTGCAATAAGAATCGGCATTACTCAACTGCTTAATCCAAATCTTCTAAGTGCAATCGTGTAGAGATCATGCCTATAAGGATTTAAACTACACAACATGCTCCATTTCTAGATCTGCCTATCTATAACTGCCCATCCATATAGTAACACTGTCTCAAGCATAATTAAATCGAATAACAATTTCCCGTTTACTAATCATATTGATGCGATCTGAGATTTGTGCATATGAGTTTATGTGCGAAGGCAAACTTGAGTCCTTTTGTGCTATTTGCATTATATGTAGAGTCCTATTTGTTTTAATTGTGTGACGCTTTGTTTTCTCATTTTTGAGCAGCCTAGACGAGTCTAGAACCACCCACATAGTTGTCCAAATCCTCCCTGACCGTAGGCATGGGACGAGTAAGCACACATAGGGCACAACTTATAATTGAACTAGTGCGCTTTAGGTAAAAAAAACTTCACGATAGTAATCGGGTAGCAGGAGATGATAGTTTGTTCTCGTTGGATAATATTAGCAACCCTTATACTTAAGGGAGTTGCGAATTATTTATGTTGCACAGGGTGATCCTTTAGGATAAAAAATTTAGGACCCCCCATGTGTAATTATTTATTGTAAACTTGCTTATTGAAACCTAGACTTGGCTAAGTTATATCTTGTAATTCTCAATAGTTGTATTAATCATCTTTCTTGATAAATTATTTGTCTTATTTCCTTACTTTACATAGTAGATCAGTTATTTGGATTCTTTACTCTCCTTTAATTGACATTCTCACATAAGGTAGTTATAATTCGATAATCCGCATAGAGTAAAATTTGGTCGGGAACTACAGTTTTGGACCTCGAAGAGTACCTAACACCTTCTCTTCGAGGTAATTTGAGCCCTTACCCGATCTTTGGCGACGTAGACTAGTTAAATAGGTTTATTTGCAAATAAGTGGCCTAATGCACCTCAAAACCATTAGGTGGCGACTCTTCTCTATTAATACCCATTTAAAAGAGTTGTCACGCATTGCAACACGATCTCGTGAGAGAACGGGGCACGATAGTTACTATCGGTGATGATGGTGTCCTCTGACTCCAAGGTTGCTTAGTGTACCTAATGTTGATGGCCTGAGGGAGACGATTCTAGAGGAGGCGCACAGTTTAGGGTATTCTATTCATCCAGATGACACGACGATGTATCGTGATCTAAGGCAGCATTACTGATGGCAGCGGATGAAGAAGGACATAGTTGAGTATGTGGCTAGATGTCTAAATTTCCAGCAGGTTAAGCACGAGCACCAGAGGACAGGTGGCTACTTCAGTAGATCGTTATACCGGGGTGGAAGTAAGAGTGCATAACTATGGACTTCGTGGTTGGTTGGTCGTGGATGTTGAGGAAATTTGATGTTTTTTGGGTCATTGTCGACATACTGACCAAGTATGCACACTTTATTCCGGTGATGACTACTTATACTTTAGAGAGGTTGGTCTAGATTTATATTCAGGAGATTGTCTAGTTTCATGGCGTGCCTATCTCCATCATTTCAGATAGAGGCACTCAGTTCACTTCACATTTCAAGAGAGCTATACAGAGTGAGTTGGGTACCCGGGTAGAGCTCCGCACGACCTTTCATCCGCAGACCGACGAGCAGTCGGAGCGGACAATTCACATTCTAGAAGATTTGCTCATAACATGTGTGATTAACTTCGGAGGACAGTGGGATCGATTCTTACCGTTGGTCTAATTTTCTTATAACAATAGTTATCAGTCCAGCATTGAGATGGCTCCATTTGATGCCTTGTATGGTCTGTGATGTCGTTCCCCCATCAGCTAGTTTGAGCCCGATGTGGCTAGTTTATATGGTACTAATTTGGTAAAGAATGCATTAAGTAAGGTAAAGTTGATTCAAGAGCGACTTCGCACAACACATTCCAAACTGAAGAGTAACGTGGATTAGAAGGCACGTGATTTATCATTTATGGTAGGCCAGAAGGTTCTCTTGAAAGTCTCGTTGATGAGCAGCTTGATTAGAGCTTGGATTATGAGGAGGAGCCAGTTGCCATTGTTGATAGGCAGGTCTGCAAGCTGAGCTATAAGAAGATTTCAACAGTGAAGGTCTAGTGGAGGGGTCAACCAGCCGAGGAGGCAACTTGGGAGATCGAAGAGGACATGCGGAGCAGATATCCACACTTACTCGGCACTCCAGGTATGATTCTAAACCCATTCGAGGACGAACATTTGTTTAAGAGGTGGAGAATATAACGACCCGGCCGGTTATTTTGATTTCTAGATCCCCATTCCCCTATTTAAGACTTTCTGTATGTGATTTCATTGTGTTATGACCTGCGGGGATGGTTGGTCTGATTTTGGAAGGGTTCGGGTTGAATTTGGAACACTTAGTTCCATAATAGTGGCCTGAGGTGGCCAAGTTTGACTTGAATCAACACTTTGAGTAAACGACCTCAGAATTAGGATTTCAAGGTTCCAATAGGTCCATTTGATAATTTTGGACTTGGGCGTATGAACGGATCGAGTTTCGGGTGGACCGAGAGCGTTTTGGCGCTTATATTTTAAAGTTGGCGTCTTGAAGGTTTTAGAATTTCCTAAGTTTGATTTGAAGTGTACTTTGGTATTACCAATGTCCGTCTAGGATTCCAAGCGTTAGAATAGGTTCATATAGTGAATTGTGACTCGTGTACAAAATTTGAGTTCATTTCAGATAGATTAGGCTTGAATAAGAAGCTTGGTTTGAAGTTTGAAGTTTATGAAATTGATGGCTTGATCTTGAGGGGTAATTCATAGTTTTGAAGTCAGTTTGTGTGGTTTGAAGTCTCGACTGGGATAATATAATGTTTTATGACTTATTGGTGTATTTGGATGGGTCCTGGGGGCGATAATATAATGTTTTATGACTTATTGGTGTATTTGGATGGGTCCTGGGGGCCTCGAGTGTGTTTCAGATAGATTTCGGATCATTTTGGTTGATGTTAGGATTGCTCGTTTTAAGAGGTCTGGTGTTTTTGCATATGCAAAAAGGGACCGAGATGCGACGCCGCAGAAGCGACCAGTGGAGTGCATCTACGACTTTTGGCTTGGGTGGTCTGGTACTCAGATGCGAGGAATTTATAGCATCTGCGAAATCAGAGCACAGTTGCAGAAGTTGGCATGGTGAGGAAGAACCGCAGATGCAGACATCTTTCTACAGAAGCGGAGACTCTTCTCAGATGTTTCGCAGAAGAGAAAGGTCGGCACTTTAGTGGAATCCACATCTACGAGGTTGGTTCCGCAGACGCGGAGTCGCAGAAGCGAAGATATTTTTGCAGATGAGAAAATCGCTAGGCAAAAGGTGAAGTTAAGCCGGGGCTTAGGACTATTTCACTCATTACTCTCTTGGTTTGGCCGATCTTTGGGAGCTCTTTTGTGGGGGTTTTCACCAAGCATCAGAAGGTAAGTGATTCTACCCATTTTTGAGTTAAATACATGGATTATAGGTAGATTTTAACATAGAAATTAGTAAAAATTATGGAATTTTGTTGGAAACCTAGGATTTGGTAAAAAATTAAATTTGACCACGAAATTAATTATGTAATTGGGAATATATTATATATTTGAGTCGTAATGTCATGTCTAACATTTATCTTCGAAAATTTTCGTAATTCGGGTACGTGGGCCTGAGGGTGACTTTTATGAACTTTCCGAATTGGGTTGAGGAATTACTCTAATAGATGAATTATAAACTTTTGAGCATGTATTGTTTAGTTTGTACGACTTTTTACTAGTTTCGGATTGCCCGGCATTGTTTGGGGATTTCTAGTGAGGTTCAAGAGCCGAGTAACGAGCTTGGAAGCGAGGTAAGTCTCTTGCCTAATCTTCTAATAGGAAATTATCTCCTTAGGTGTGTAAATTATTGTGTGCTACTTTTTGTGGGGGCTACATATGTATGAGAGGACGAGAGTCTGTACATAGCTATATTCATGTTTATATCTGGGTAGACTTAGATTCACATCATGCCTTAAATGTGTTATTTGTATTAATCTTGTATATTTTATTTCTTTAATTTGTGACTGGGATTGAGACTAGGATGGAATAGTGACCAAGTCTCTTACTTTGGGAATTGTGAAATATTTGATGAACGATAGTTCCGTGTCTTCTCGACTCGCATGTACTTTCACGAGTGAGAGAGTTTCTCTATTTTAATGGGATTGGGTCGTTCGGCTCGACAATATTGTGAGTTATTCTTATGGGATTGAGACGTTCGCCTCGGCAGTATTGTGCATCACTAATCCTATGGGATCGGGCCGTTCGCCTCGGCAAACTCGTACGTAACACTTGAGATTTGATTTGGTATTGATATCACTTGATTTTGTGCCTTCAAGGCCGGTTATGACATTTTAGTGATTTTGTAATTATCCATGTTTGAAAGTTTATTAAAGCTTATTTGTTTTGTTGTTACTTGTTGTGTTTCATACCTTTCTACTTTATGTATTTTATTATTTGACAACTAGTAAGTGTCAAGTCGATCCCTTGTTACTACTTCTTTAAGGTTAGACTAAATACTTACTGAATACGTGTTGATTTACGTACTCATGCTACAGTTACTGCACTGATTGTGCAGGTATTAGACATGTACTGCTAGTGGTCATACGGGCGCGTAGACGCATCACACGGAGACTTAGTGGTGAGCTGCCTTCTATGATTCGATCTGCAGTACCCGGAGTCTCCCTCTTATCTTATTTATTGTTATGTCTATTTCATTTCAGACAGTAGCTGTAGTAGCTTTGTATATTCCCTAGATTGCTCATGCACTTATGACGCAGGATTTTGAGGGCTTCTAGTGGACTTTTATAGTTGTATTTATTATCATTATCACTCTACTTTGTGTACTATTTGTACTCGTTATTTTGGTAAAGCAGTACGTATGTTGCCATTGGTTCAAGATTTAGTTGCATTTATCTGAAGAAATTTCTAAGTTTAAAAGTTAAAAATGGACAATTAAATTGGAGGTTTTTCGTTGGCTTGCCTAGTAGCATCATTGGGCGCCATCACGACCTATTGTGAGATTTGGGTCGTGATAGGTAGCATCTTTTGCTCTCTCTTTGTGGTTCCTTAATTTTGTTCAGTTTTCTTTTTTCTTTTTATGCAAAAAGACAAGGAAGAGAATTATATTTTCCTTTCCGAAAAAGTAAAAGTAATTATTATTATATTTTAACGTTCCTTTAAAAGAAAAGTAAAACTCACATATGATAAGAAAATCGTAAAAATTGTGTGGGGTAGCCACTTTTTAAAGTGGTATTTACTTTTTATCCAGCATTTTTAATGCTGAGCAAAAGTAGCCACTAGTCTATTAAAATTAATATGAAAAGACAGTGTTATCCTTTCTTTCCCAAACAGAAATACGCCATTTTCAGATTCTATACAATAGAGCAGCAGCCGAAGTTCGATCTGTGCAGGCACTCATTGTGTGTAATGAACTTCAATGGTGTGGAAGAGATGTCGCGCCCCCTTTTTCTCGCAAAATCGGGTTTATGACATTTTGGTTGGGACAACTCTTTCCTTTTGGAAAGGGGGTTTGCATTTCTGAAGAGTCGCCACCTAATGATTTAAGGTGCGTTAGAGCACCTATAGGGTTCATTTATAACTACGTTTGGTAATCATAGACTGGGTAAGGGCTTGAAATTATCCTAAGGGGAAGGTGTTAGGCACCCCTCAGGATCCACTAGTGTGGTTTCCGGCCAAACAGTTTTTGTGAATTTGTACAATTAGCAAATAAACAAATATAGCTCAAATAGTAGGGGATTTAAGTTTTAAGTACACAGATGTTTGAAAAACAGTTAATGAAAAAGCTAGGAAAAGAAGTACAATCTAAGCATATTTGCGAACGTAAAGGGGTGTCCTAGTTTGGTTAGCCTATAGGATCACATCAGTGCAATGCCCGGTAATCACTCCTCAGAAAGGGGCTACGCATGGCATTAGCGCACCGGTCATCATATCCATATCTACCCTTTCCCGCCCCGTGAAGGTAATTAAATCGAGGGTTGGTCTCGACCCCTATTGCATGCTGTTACCCGTCCCTTCCTATCAGTCCGGAGGAATTTAGGACTCCTATCCTATAAAAGGGGGGTTCTAGGTAGACCCTCAGGTTTAAAGGCAAAATACTAGGCGACAAATAAGAACACATAGGACTGCATTTAGGGGGGAGAACACAGAAAACAGATAGAAGGCTCAGATATACCTCCATAAGTAATGCACATAGACAACACGATTCATACACAGATAAGGTCCACATTTGAACTCAGAATCCTAAAGCATGGTATCTAAGTGATAACAGCAGAGTCAGATTGATCACATGATTTAGAGAAGAAGTCCTAATCAAGCTTGCCTACTAATTTTAACATGCTGACAGTTAAACATTAATCACAAAGACGGTTCTTATTTTAAAGTTGATTACCTAAGACTTGTCTAAGCGTAAAATAATATGCAATAATTATCAGAATTATTAAAACAGTTTGGAAGTTATTTTACCTAAAGCATGCTGTTCTAAATGTTGCAAAGACATGCAGGGATTGTGACCAGTTCCACTTAAACAAGATAATCAAACATGAGACTGTTTTATGTCCTTTTTCATGCATCAATAGTTTAATTAAGTGTGGCTGAGCGAGTGTGAACAAGATCCTACAACAGGGTATCCAACATGCACACATGAAAATGCAGAATGATTGCAGAATTCCTAAAGCATGATTTCTAAATGCCCAAAGAGTTACAGCATGACTTCAAGACGTCCAGGAGCAACAGTTTTACGTTAATGCTTTTATTTAGCCTAAAGCAGGATTTCTAAGTGGTAAAGTGATGCCAAATGGGATGCTGAAACAGTAAACCTAAAAACATGGTATCTAATGCATGATATGCTTTGAATGGGTTGATCTTACACATGGATTCTAATGCACATATAGGAAATGTAAACCTAAGACATGGTTTCTACCCATTGATGCTGATAACATATATAACTACCCTCCCCTTTTCACTAGCCAACCCCAATACTTGTTTACAACAGATTATTATAGACCAATACTGAAATGAGTTACATAAGTAGAAAAGAAAAATAAAAAAAGGTTACATTATAGAGAGCCTGAAAATAGGCCCAGATTTCCAACACCTGATTTGGACTTCCTCTCTGAGTTATGTAATAAATCTAATTCCAACACCTCAAATGCCAAGCTTGTTTCATAGCCTTTCTCATATCTGGGTGTGTCAAAGTTCCCTAAGGACCTCAAGGGATCCGGGGCAGTGCTCACACCCAGATTTTATAGCCAAGACAGAGTAAGTGCAGTGTGAAAAGGCCAGCTTTTGTGTGTCCAAGTTCAGAGGGAGCTCAAGGGTCCCAAGGCAAGGCCCACACAAAAGGGGCAGAACTTAGTGGTCTAAGAGTAAGGTGAGAGTGCTTGACATAATGATGAAAGACTTAGTAAAGCAGTTTAGAAGTGAAAAAGTTCAGAAATAGTTTTTTTTTTAAAAGATACTAGGAGTTATCAGTTTTGAGAAGAATGCTAGGAGTAGGAGCAACAATTTTGAAATCATTCTTTGAGAAAAGCATACTCAGCGAACAACCCAATTAACCATAGAATACCCAGATTTACTTGACAAGCAGACTTACAAACAAGGGTGAAGGGATTGGGAACATATAGGTTTGAAACCACATAAATAGGAAAACATTTGATACAACAAATATACAGAACATCTATGAGTCTATTAAACAAATCAGTCATGGTAATAGACATTTAAAACATAGGGAAGAATGCAGCAGGATCATGTTGAAGACAAGAGTTTTGTTGAACAAAATTTGACATACCATTAAGGCCAATAGAATGCACTAGAAGACTAAGTAACTACATGGTCATACCAGTTAAGGGAGGGGTAAGGGAACTAAGTGAACATGCTGGAAAAGTATCAATGAACTAAGTAAAGTCTGATATGATGATTACACATAAGGCAGAATTTAGACATTCTTAATAACAGCAAACACAGAAACCAATTGAATAACTAGTACATGAACAAGCATGGATGTATAGGCATGGAACACATAAAGTTGAATATCAAATTTAAACTAGAGACATACCAGTTAAAGAAGAAAAATGCAGAATGTAAAACAGGTGCAACTCCACTATCTAGCCTTGGCTTTCAGCCGGCTAGGCCAACAGTTAGCACAAGTAGCAAAGAAAGAAGAGAGAGTTTGAACGTATGTTTGTGTTCTGAAATGTGTTCGTGTGTTAAGACTGTAGAAGAGAGTCATTTATATAGTAGTTTGAAAAACTTGTTAAAATAAGGCAAGAATCAATTCTTCAGTAATTATAGAACTTAGTATAAAAAATTGGTTCGAATCTCCCTTTAATTAAGGGAGTCAGTGTAAACGGTAAAGAGCAGGTGGCAAGTAAGGAAAGAAATCGTACACGACTGGAGTATAACAAATAAGGAAAGATTTCAAAATAGTACCAGTATAGAACAGGTAATTAAGGCTAGGTTCAGAAAGTTTTTTAAACTAAGGAAACAATCAGTAAGAATTAAGTAGCAATGCAGACAAGGCAAGGGAAAATTAATTAAGGCAAGCAACTAATCAAATTAAGTGGAAAGGTAGGAGTCGAGATTCAGTAGCATAGAATAGTCGATTAGGACCAAATTCATAAAGCCTTGATTAAGGACACAACTCAGTAGAAATAAGTATCATAGCAAATATGGTAAGGAAATCAGTCAGCTTAACAGACGGGGCAAAGCTTTTGGGGTTTTGAAAGAAAAATTTTCAATCACCATCAATTAAGGAAACCAGAATCAATCAAAAGGGAGTCATGACTCTGCACTTTCAATCATATAAATAGAGGAGGTCCACAGACGTAGCAAGAAAACATATTCGAAGCATAGCAAGAGATGAACAAACAAAGTGAGCATAGTCACACAGAATCGACATAAGTAGGCTAGGGATTCAAGAAAACATATTCGAAGCAGGGTAATCACAGGACTCAAGTAAGCAGGCTAACACACAGAAACGAAGTAAAGAAAGCACGCTAACACTCATAGAAGCAAAGTAAGGAAAATCATGCTAACATTTGTAGAAACAAAGTAAAGAAAATCTTAAAAAAATAGGCTTTTAACAGAGTCAAGTTAAAAGCAGTAAGAGCACAAAATCGGTCAAAACAAACAAGGAAAAGGTTTAATCATAAAGAAATCAGTTAGAACATACGTAAAAGAACTCCGAGAAACCCTAGTTTTCAGAGAGTAAAACGGTTCAAAGTAAAGGATCTTTCAGAAGAAGCTCGCGAACGAGCAAATCGTAGAAGGGAACATGCCTAAAGCATAAAAAAAATAGAACAGCTCTTGAAAGATTCAGACGAGAGTTAGGGTTTCACAAAGGAAACCCAAATAAAATCGAAAGAACCTGTTGAAACTTCACAAAACGTAACACATATGGTGTGATTTTGCTCAAAATCACACCAGAGAAGCCTCGAACACGAAAGCAAAAACCCTAGGTCCAAATCAGCATGGCCAAGGACCCTTGAAGGTCTTAGAGATGATGAGCAAGGCGATGAGAGACCCATTGGAGGCTTAGGAGTTGAGGGTTGATCACCGGAGAAGGCCGGAGAATGAGGCGGCGGTTGAAGACGATTAGGGTTAGGTCGAGAGACAAGAGAGGAGATGAGAGAGTTTGGGGGCGGCTATCTCTGAATTATGAGACTAGGGTTAGGGGTCGGGTGAAATTAAAAAGGAAAGGGTGCGTTTGGACCGTTGATTTGGGAGATCAACGGTCGAGATTAAAAGGGTAGGTGGGTTCCGGGTTTGGGTAAGGGTTAATAGGGTATGGGTCGGGTGATTTGGGTATGAAATTGGGCTGTAAAGGGGTCCAATTTTGGCTATAATTGACTACCAAATTTGGCTGTTATTTAAATAGCCAATTTTCCCCCAATTAATTTATAAAAAAAATAGGTAATTTCTGGAAAATAACTTAAGGTGCCAAAATGATTTAAAATACATAATTAACAATTTAAAAATATAGGGTCCAATTTTATGCATATAGAACATAATTAAATCTTAAAAGGGCTAATATTACAATTATGTGCAATTTAGCTTTAAAAATACTAAATGTAATTATAAAAATATAAAAAAATTACCTTAGCCATATTTTGGTATAAATTTAGAAATCCAGTAGATGAATTATCAAAACAATAATTTTGGAAATAATTATTGAGGATTTTATGGATAAAAAAGGAGAAAATAAATCAATTTAAACCCTTAAAATTATGGAAAAAATAATAAAAACCTTGGGCATGCTTATATATGCATATATATGCTATTTTGAAGGTATTTTGCATATTTAAAATATATAGGGAAAAATTGGGTATCAACAAGAGATCCCTTCAAAATACATTTTATAAAAAGGATTACAAGCGATTATGTGCATCGGATCTTGAATCCAGTTATACTGAGTCTCCTGAACACGTTCAATAGTTTAGCCAGTTATATAGAAGTGCATTACAAGTTGTGGAGGAAGGGGTGATTTCCTTAGATCATTATAAAGTAGCTCTAAATGCATTTTAAGAGTCTCTGACCAGAGTTCACCACATTGAAGAAAAACTAAATAAAATTTCTTTGTAATTAACGTATCTACTTAATAAAAATTCTTTGTAATTATTTTGTATTTAGTCCTTAACTTATAGTTACAAGCACAGAAATTAAGGATATGTAGTCCTGAACTTAGAGTCGAGTTCCAAGTTCAAAAGTTAAGGACATGTAGTCCTGAACTTAGAGTTACAAGTTCAAAAGTTAAGGACACTTGGTCCTGAACTTCGAGTTCCAAGCTCAAAAGTTAAGGACACTTGGACCTGAAATTAGAATTACAAGTTCAAAAGTTAAGGACACTTGGTCCTGAACTTAGACTAACAAGCTCAAAAGTTAAGGACAATAGGTCCTGAACTTACAGTTACAAGTTCAAAAGTTAAGGACAATAGGTCCTGAAGTCCTGAACTTAGACTAACAAGCTCAAAAGTTAAGGACAATAGGTCCTGAACTTAGGCTAAGAAGCGTAAAAGTTAAGGACAATAGGTCCTGCACTTAGACTAACAAGCTCAAAAGTTAAGTACAATAGGTCCTGAACTTACAGTTACAAGTTCAAAAGTTAAGGACATTTGGTCCTGAACTTAGACTAACAAGCTCAAAAGTTAAGGACAATAGGTCCTGAACTTAGACTTACAAGTTCAAAAGTTAAGGACAAGTAGTCCTTAACTTACAGTTACAAGTACAGAACTTAAGGACATGTGGTCCTGAACTTTGAGTTCCAAGTTCAAAAGTTAAGGACATGTAGTCCTGAAGTCCTGAACTTAGAGTTGCAAGTTCAAAAGTTAAGGACATGTAGTCCTGAAGTCCCTAATTTAGAGTTGCAAGTTCAAAAGTTAAGGACATTTGGTCCTGAACTTTTATGAGCAGAAGGGTGTTTTCTTTCGGGCAGGTAAAGTTTATTAAAGCAGTGGCTAAAGACTAAAGACATTTTAAACAGTGGCTTAAAATACATGTGTTATTAGTGGCTAACCGTGCAAGAAAATTAGGACAAAACAACCACCAGGGTTATGGGCCATAATCAATGATTAATAAGCTAGTAGTACTAATTTAAGTTTTGTGCATGACGATGTAAACATAATTTACATGAGTATATTATTTAAATAATAACTACTTCCTACGTTTCAAATTAGATGAGGTACTTTCCTTTTTAGTCTATTCCAAAATAAATAACATATTTCTAAATTTGGAAATAATTCAACTTTAAACTCTTCATTTTACCCATTTTACCCTTAAGGAGAAGTTTTTATAACTACACAAATATTATGGCCCCACAAAGCTTTTACCTATTAAGCTTTTAAGACCACAAGTTGCAAAAGTTTTTCTTTTTTCTTAAACTGTATGTCGAGTCAAACTACCTCATGTAAATTGAAACGGAGGGAGTATAAAAAATTAATAAAAATTATTGATAAATTACTATATATAATAAATGATTTAGTATATATATACAAATTAATGCCATAGTCAAAAAAGGAAACTATGGGCATTTTGTTGGTGGGTTTTGCAACGTGTAACTAATGCTGATTTTGCCACGACGCTCTACTTTCTTTTAACGGATTTCCTTTCCTTTTCCTCTCCAGATTCTCATTTGAAATCAAGATACTTTGGATTCACTCTCTATTAAAGTGTGATTGTTTTCTTTATTAGTGTGCGTAAGAGGGTATGAATGCTCTGAAAATATGTTCCTACTCAAAGAAATAACTCGGCCCGACCCGCCACGCAACGGTCTGACCCTACTCACCCTACCTATATTTAGGGTTTTAGATTCCTTTCAATCTTCTGTTTTTACTGCTTTTTTTTCCAGTTGAATATAGTGGGCTTCTACGCTTCTCTTTCCCCTCTGCTGATCTTAGCCTATATGAGTAGCAGCGGCTGAGAAAATTCATCTTTATCTCCCTAAGGAAACATTAGAAAGGTAATTCTTTTGCTTTTATTATTCCCTTTTTATCGTTTTAGCTGTCCATTTTTTTGCAAATTGCTCCAAAATTTTCATCTCTAAAACTCTTTTTTTGTGTTTTCTAGTTACCCCTTTTGATTTCTACTAAACCCTTTTTTTTGCGTAATATCTCTCCAAAAAACATAAGGTAACCCCTTATGCTTTCTTATTTATCTCTTTCGTTTCAGCTGTCCATTTTTGTGTTTTTGCTGAAAACAGAGTTGCCTTGTTTGTTATTTTTTACTGATCTCTATTATCTCCTAGTAGGTTGGTTGCTGGTAAAAGATGTCGGCAATGGCTCAACTTCGCTACTCTCTACTTCCCGGCCACTTTCAGAATCAAAGTCGTTACTTTTCTGGTGCCACACCCAGATTTTCTGACAATACGTTTGCCAAAAATCTTAACTTTAACCCTTTAAGAACCAGACATGTAGGTTCTAAACAATGGGGCTCTGATTTGCTTCAGGTTCCTTGTGCTGGGGGTGGTGACATTGGAATGGGACGAGGTAGTGGGGGTGGGGATAGTGGTAATGGGGATTGGAGTGGTGGGGGTGAATCTGATGATTCTAAGTCTTTGTGGGATAGTTTTGGACCGATTGGTGCTTTTGTTAATGGCTGGAGATCAAGAGTTGCTGCCGATTCTCAGTTCCCTTTTAAGGTTCTTATGGAGGAATTGGTTGGTGTGACTGCCTGTGTCATTGGAGACATGGCATCTCGTCCTAACTTTGGACTTAATGAATTGGATTTTGTGTTTTCCACGCTTGTTGTTGGTTCCATTTTGAATTTTGTGTTGATGTATCTATTGGCGCCAACTGCAGCTGTTTCTAGACAAGCTCTGCCTTTGTTTTTCGCTAGTTGTCCAACAAGCCACATGTTTGAGCCTGGTGCTTATGGTTTGATGAGTCGGGTTGGGACATTGCTTTATAAAGGAACTCTGTTTGCTGCTGTTGGGTTTGCTGCTGGACTTGTTGGAACTGCAATTTCTAATGGTTTAATCATGATAAGGAAGAAGATGGATCCTAATTTCGAAACACCAAATAAGCCTCCTCCAACGCTTTTAAATGCTGGAACTTGGGCACTTCATATGGGTGTTAGCAGTAATTTAAGATACCAAATGCTTAATGGTGTTGAGTTCTTGCTAGCCAAAGCTCTCCCTCCTGTGGTGTTTAAGACGTCGGTTGTGATTTTGAGATGCTTGAACAATGTTGCTGGTGGAATGTCGTTTGTCATTTTGGCAAAGGTGACGGGGTCTCAGAGTGTAGAGGAAAAGGCAGTTACTGTGGAAGATGGAGTAGCGGCAGAGAAAGAGAGGTTGCTGAATCAGAGCGATTCTGCTTCAAAGTGATATGGCGCTGTGTGAATATCTCTCTCCACTCTCCAGTAAAAGCTTAACCCCAAAACTACAAATCCCTCCTATTCAGCTTAGTCCGCTTTTTTCTCCCCCCTTACTATGAAGTTTGATCATAAATAATGAATCTAGCTGTGTTGTTTAGACCAAGAAATAGCTTTCTGACTGTCTCTTGCTTGGAGTGAGTCTATCCTGTCTAGCTTTGGTTTTCAGAGATTAATAGAACAGTTTATTTGCTGATATTGATCTGAGGATTCTTTTCTGTCCGTTTGTATGGTAGAACATGACATTTATGTTCGTCTTTCAACTGGCATTATGCCCAAACCATGTAAATGAAGAAATAGTGCTTCAATTTTATTTAGACTATAATATATTCTATGAAATGCATTTTATCTATATAAATACAACCGTGTGAGGAAGCAGCCAGTTGACTGCCCCCTCCTGCTCGACCTTTCTTCGCTGTGTGGATAATGTCTTTGTCTGTATGGGTATTTTGGGCAGGCCACTGCTCCTGAATTGAAAAGCTGGTTGGCCAAGGCTAAAACTTCCAGAGACAAGAGCTAGCTGGTTACCTAATTGAATTATAGAAAGAGAAATCGTCTTATGTGTTGATAGAAGTGCATGATAGAGATCGATGCTTTCGTAAGTTTACTTTTTTAGGTCTATTACTTAAACGAAACTAGATCTTGTAGAATCATATTGAATATTTGACTATATATTCTGTACCTTGCTAAACAATCGATCCTTGTTTACCAACCACACATTGTCTAACCAAATTCAATTCTCTCTCGATATATTCCTCAAAAAACCCGATTTGGGCTGATTCTTCCCCAAACTAACAAAGAGATCTTGGCGGAATTTTTACATATGAAATTGAGCACATTTTTACCAAAAAAAAAATAGCTCCTTTCTCGAGAAGAGATGGAAAGATTCTCAATATCATTTGATTGAATAGCTGACCCAGCCCCTTGTTGCTTGAAGAAACCCTCCACTTCAATCATAGCAGACATGAAATATGAAATTTAGTTTTTCAATAAGATTTCGAATAGCGATCTCAAATTCAAGTTGACTACTAGGTTAACTAACAATGAGGCCGAGTACGAGGCCATGATTGCAGGTCTCCGAGCTAGATAAAAGCTTGGGTGCAGAAGTCATCGAAGCCAAATGCGACTCTCTATTGGTGGTGAACCAAGTAAACAAAAGCTTCGAAGTTCGAGAGGATAGAATGCAGAGGTATTTGGACAAGTTATAGGTGACGTTGCACCGCTTCAAGGAATGGACCCTGGATCACGTACCTTGAGAGCAAATAGTGAGGCCGATGCGCTCGCAAATCTGGGATCATCGGTCGATGAAGACGACATTGTACCTGGGACTGTCGTCCAGTTGTCGAGATCTGTGGTCTAGGAAGGTCATGCCGAGATAAATTCTACAAGTTTGACTTGAGATTGGAGGAATAAGTATATCGAATATTTGAAAAATGGAAAGCTCCCATCGGATCATAAAGAGTCAAGGGCTCTGCGGACCAAGGCTGCTAGGTTCACATTGGATGAAGATGGGATGTTGTACAGGAGGACGTTCAATGGACCATTGGCGGTATGTTTAGGGCCGGGGGACACCTATTATGTTCTACGAGAAATCCACGAAGGCACTTATGGGAATCACTCCGGTGCCAAGTCCTTGATCCGCAAAATTATTAGAGCAGGATATTACTGGGATAGCATGGAGAAAGATACTAAGGAGTTTGTTAGAAAATGTGACAAGTGTCAAAGGTTTGCACTGATGATTCATCAGCCCGGAGAGCAACTTCACTCAGTTCTGTCCCCGTGGCCTTTCATAAAATGGGGAATGGATATCGTCGGCCCTCTACCAATGGCCCCAGGTAAAGCTAAATTCATTTTGTTTATGACTGACTACTTTTCTAAATGGGTGGAAGCACATGCCTTCGAGAAGGTCAGAGAAAAAGAAGTTATTGACTTCATCTAGGACCACATCGTGTGTCGATTCGGGATACCTACCGAAATCGTGTGCGACAACGGCAAACAATTCATCGGCAGCAAAGTAACGTTGTTCCTCGAGGAACACAAAATAAAGAGGATTCTATCAACGCCATATCATCCGACCGGAAATGGGCATGCCGAATCAACAAATAAGACTATCATTCAAAACTTGAAGAAAAGGTTGGACGATGCTAAAGGGAAATGGAGAGAAATCCTACCCGAGGTTCTTTGGCATATCGAACAACATCGAAGTCCAGCACGGGGGCAACCCCATTCTCCCTAGTATATGGCTCTGAGGCTTTGATTCCAGTCGAGGTCGGGGAACCTAGCCCCAGATTTCGACATGCATCGGAGGAATCAAATAACGAGGCTAAACGAATACTGACTCAGTCCGCTCCTACTGCACGGAAGCCATTCGGTGCCGGGTCGGCCCCTATGGCACTATCTGCCTTGGGAGTGGTTCAACCATTAAGCTACTTTATGGGGTAGGAGACCAGACTGATGACCACCGCGATTATTGTCCATAGGGTATGTGACAACCCACAAGTTGACTAGTGCTCAACTAGGAGATTTTCTACTTGCTGCCAATAGACTTTCTTCGGAATTATCTGAACGGGTCGATCCTCCCATCCCGTTTGTTTTAACAACTTATCTATAATTTTTTTTTTTTAACTTTTTGTTATTTGCTTGCTAAATAGGAAATGCTGAAACCAAAGAATATTGGTTCCACCATTATATTAAAATTCTGTTTAATCAAATAAAACTCAGAATAGCAGGACAACATATTTGCTACCGGGCAACAAATACATAAAGCTAATTAAGATAATAGCTCCATAATGGTATATGGAATATGTCGGATGAATTTTCTACTCCAAATTTGATGGCAGCTTCATGTAAAATACATCTAATAAAATTAACAAAAACTATGCTCACAAACATATAGAAGAACTCTAAAACAATTGACCAAACATATAGAGTAAATATATATCTCTACAAAATATGCAAATAGAACACAACAGATATATCTATTTTCGACCTAAGTGAAAAAAAGTACGGGATGACTTTAGAGCTACTTCCATTACTGAAATACTTAATTCATAACTGTAATGCATGGACTTCCAAAGAAAAGTACTGATGAACTCTTTGTTTCAACATCTCTTCAACCTTTACAAAGCTATCAGATAATACAACGGCTAAAGAGACATTGAGCCCGTTTGGATGAGCTTATTTTAAGTTATTTTTAAGCTAAAACAGCTTTTAAGCCATAAGTTAAGAATTCTAGCTTTTGGCTTTTGGCTTGTTTTTGTCATTTTAGCTTAAAATCACTTTTTTTAAATTTATCCAAACACTACAAAATGGCTTAAAAGCGGTTTTGGCTTAAAAGCACTTAAAAGAAGCCAATCCAAACAGGCTCATAGCATCTAAATAAATAAGAGATGCAATAATTAAATATAATACACAACCAACTCTAAGGAAAGCTTTCTACTACCAGCTTGCTGAAGTATGTATAGCAGTGATTAGGGCCATCGGATTTCTTATTTTTCCCACCCCTTGATAATGAAGATGATAACAATTCATTGATTTCATGACCGCCATCACTGTTCATTATCTTAACCAGATAAGCAATATCAGTTGCTATCAAAAGTAAGACAGTGTCATGAACTGTTTCACATGATACTTTGAAAACACTTAAGTTTCAAGAAGAACTATTAAGTTCACAGGTGCATGCACGTTACTCGAGTCAATGGCTAATGTATAACATGTACAATAGGTTAACACGACAGATTCCCGAGGAATATACATAAATAGCTCAACGGGATGTTGTACACTCGTACATAAAAGACGAGTCGTATAACTTTCCTACTATCTACAGCACCCGAGTTCACAAGCTAAAATTTATGTAATCAAAGATAAGCTTCAGTTAACGAGGTGTAATAGTAAGAGTAACACCACTAATAAGATCACCACCCGATGCATTGGATGATTCAAACAGGTCTCTGCTTCTAGTATTAGAAAATGAAGATGAAGATGTAGTTTCACCAAAACTGGCTTTATTATCCAAAGGATCAGCATCAGTATATGGCATCATGCGGAGTATGGTTTCTAGCGTCCTAACCACTTCCAGCATTGAGGGTCTGTCTTCTGGTTTGTCCTGGCAACACTTTAGGGCCAATGCCACAAACTTCTCCACACATTCGGCGGGGTAAGATCCCATTCTGTTGTCCATAATGGAGAACATTGTTCCCGATTTATGAACCATATTTACCTGGCATTTTAACAGTTAAAGGTGTCAGTCCAAGTGCTCTTATTGACAAATAATCAAGTATTAGTTCAATAGGTACCTCTCGAACAATGTTTTTCCCGTGTGAGATAGGATGCATGCCGGTTAAGATCTCCAGAAATACAACCCCAAGGCTGTAGACATCACTTTTATCTGTCATTTTACGGGTCAAGAAATATTCCGGATCAAGGTAACCCTGCATATACAGCCAGAATCTTACAAGATAATCAGCCAGATCATTGCAAAATTATTTCCTTAAAGGTAGCAAAAACTACAGCTGAATGATAAGCATAGTCAGACTTACAGGTGTCCCCTTCACCATAGTTGATACATGATTCGGCAGAACACCTTCATCATCCTGGACAGGTGCAAGCCGAGACAATCCAAAATCAGCAACTTTGGCAGTAAGTTTAGAGTCTAAAAGAATATTGCTGGCTTTGATATCCCTGTGGAATATGGGTGGATCAGCTTCAGTATGGAGGTAAAGGATGCCCTTAGCTGCCCCTAGTGCGATCCGCAACCTTGCTCCAAACTTCAAATTTTGCTTAGATTTAGCTGTCAAATGATGAAAATCACCTACTCAGATAGAGAGAGAGAATATTCTTGACTAAAGTCAGATTTAAATTTAACACTGCAGCAAAAGGAAACCAAGAACATTTCTTGTCATGACTAGGGAAGGAAGATGGATCTATGTTTCTCTGACTATTGGACATTCTGTAGCATCTATTCTAATATGCAACTTTGAGATCATAGTCACCACCTTGACATTAGTTTCTCAGTTGCAAACACAATAAAAATAATGAAGCCTGTCTATTATCAATTCGCCATAGTACTAGTGACACTTAATGTGTAGGAAAATCTATAAACATTTGCCACCTCCCTGGCTCTTCACTGCTAAACTAAAAGAAAGAAATTGAGGAGGATTAACAAGATTAAAGCTGGAAAACAACCAGAAAAAGAAAAGCTATCTACCAGAAAGCCAGTCTCGCAAAGTTCCATTGGGCATGAACTCATAAACCAGCATCTGCAAATGTATCAACAGAAGACTCAGAATTGCTCGACTCTATCACTCTTTGAGCTTAAAAAAAGAAGACTTCCGCAGCTAATTAAAGCATTCAGTCTGTTCATTTAGCAACTGAAGTAAGATAGACAGAAAGAAAGAAGGTTTATAATGCTACAGTAAGGAAATATGACATGATGAATGGTGTGAATTATTAGTGACTAAAACAGTTATAATTCAAAGGGTTTTATCAGACCTGCTCTCCTTCTTCGTCACAGTACCCAAGCAACACAACCAGATTACGGTGATGTAACCTTGACAAAAGTTCTATTTCGGTCAAGAATTCCTTTTGCCCCTGCAGGGATCCTTCTTTTGCTCGCTTGATAGCAACAACTTTTTTGTCAGCTAAAATTCCCCTAAAGACAGAACCATATCCTCCTTCACCAACTTGAGTTGAGCTATCAAAGTTGTTAGTTGCCAAGGCCATTTCTCTGAAGGTGAAACTTTTAACCCCATCTATTTTTATAGATAGCTTTGTGGCTGCATGGAAAAACACATGCTCACCAATTTTACAGAAAGAGTGAAAAATTTAGCAGACTAGAATAAGTTAAAATAAAGCTAACCTAATGAGAGAACTTACACAAACGTTTTCTTGACATGATGCTTTGATATTTAGCACGTCGTCTTGAGATTAATATAGTGACAATTGTGGAAACAATGGCAGCAAGTACACCTGCTGCTACAATGCAAGCTATTAGAACACCTTTGCTCTTTCGTTTACTTTGGATTTCGGGATTCACTGCAGTGATGCAAAGATCATATGAGAAAAGAAAAGCTCTTATAAAGGAAATGAACAATTGAGGCATTATCTGGATTTCCCTGAAAAGGCGTCAGCAATAACATTGTGGCAACTAGAAAAAGTACAAAGTACAAACAACACATAAGCAAGAAAAGCTATAGATAATGGTGTTAATATGTATCTATTTAGAAGTCCATTTTGTAAATCTTTTGCAATCAGGAACTGACTTCCATCCCAACAAAAACTGTAAGGGTTGAGATCCTCCAGATTTGAAGCTCCCAGCGGAGAGAAAGGACCAGTCTAGCTGGATTTGAACCCCTTGAATTTTCAGTGTTCTAATCAAGTAACTAAGATCCTTCAATGTTCCTAAACTTAAAATTTTTAAAAACCTTTGGGTATCAAACACTTCATTGTCTTTTCCACCCAATATATAGGAAGCTCCTCGAAGCTTATGGATCATAGTCTGAGATTCTTTTTGTCGCTTATCCAAACCTTGTCTTGTTATGAATCAAGATCCTTTTACTTGGAGACTAGAAGTGGCAATGATAGTCAAATCTTTCAATCTTATCCACATGTCGTAAGTCAATAATTCAACAGTCATGCAATTATAATGACACAGCATAAATCGCCACAAGTTGGATTAGAATACATTTAAGCTATGAATACTTACAATATGAATAAGGTCCGAGCAGTGTGAAGTTCAGGAGTTCATACGGTCCAAATAGGTCACTTCCTGGGAATTCCCAAGATGCGAAAATCTCGCTAATACGAAGGACCTCACTTTCATTAAATGTACTGACCCCAACTACTGGGAAAAGCTTCAAATGCATCCTCAGTCGAGGTCCCTTCTCCCAAAAATATGAATCAATCCACAATTGGTAAAGGTCCAAATCAAGGGAACTTGTCACATACGACTGGAATAGTTGCGTATATGGATCAAAATAAGAAATACTAGGACTTTTCAACCGGTATCCAATTCTAAGAGGGGAGGCACAAAAGCACGGTTCAGGTGATGCAGGAACATATTCGTAATAGTTGTCAGTAGGACATGCTTGAATAGGACAAACACTTGGATTTGTTGAGATACTGTACTCATCATCTGCTCCAGAGTCAGGGCCACAGAATTGGTCAATGTTTCTTATACTTCTATTGCTGCAGATCGAATTGCCTTGGAACCTGGAAATTGTCTGCTAAAGTTAGGGGAAGATAGGAAAAATATTAATTAGAACCAAGTACAAAATCTAAGAGCATTGTAATTGACATGTTTCTTTGGAGCAGCATAAATTTTCATTTTAAGTATTAAAGAAGACCTCCTGAAATTGCAAGCAAATAGTTCAGAAAGCAATTTGAAAGGCGACATGCTGAAAGATGATCATAATACCCTGTCCTAGTCAGATATTTTTGAATAATCGGAATACAAGAATTAGTGTACCATCGAAAACATAAATTTCAAGAACAGTAACAAAGATGTATAAGTAATTTTAGCACAATAACTCCTCTCAGAGAATATAGAGGGTAAAGGGTAGCCCGGTGCACAAAGCATCCCGCGTTCACGCAAGGTCTGGGGAAGGGCCGCACCCCAAGGGGGTGTGATGTAGGCAACATATCCTAATGTAAGCACCAGTGGCTAATTCCACGGCTCGAACCCACGACCTATAGGTCACACACAGACAACTTGACCGTTGCTCCAAGGCTCCTCTGAGAAAATGTGATTAAGAAAACTTTTGGCCTTTTTATTTGATCTATGTTCTCTTTTTGTTTGGCCTAATTTCCATTCTCCACTTTCCTGGATGGAAAAGCTTCTACTTTTTCTTTTAAATGGGATGTTTTCCCTCTCGAAGAAATTTAATGAATACCAATTTATATCGCTTTTGTCTTGAAGTAATATACTGGAAAAATAATCCCTCAGTTTGCAATTTTTAAGATTAATTTTGGACACATGAAAAAAGCATCATAAGTGTCATGGGCGGCTTTCCAGCCATGCCCCATGACCCCTTGGGCGCGCCCCGTGGCGTCCTAGCGAACCTCCCAATGTCTAGCGCCACGGACGGCCCCGTGGTCTTGGCCGCGCCAAGTGACAAGCGCGCAGGTGCCTCTGTCGCCCCACCGATATCCCTCGCGAGCGCCAAGCCGCAGGCAGAAGCCAACAGCGCCGCGCGCGCAGACCGTGATGCCAAAGACACTGCTGCTGAGAACGGACCTGCTGCTGCCTTATAGAAAACTAAGTCATTTTCATTGTAAATATAGAGTAGTTTTATTTCATGTACTTCCATTATGTTTCTCTAGCTTAATCAAGTCTAGTCCTGTAACTTTGGATTATTTTTTTTAAGTACTATTAGGGGGGATCAAGCAATCAAAACTTTCTAGCAAGCAAGCAATTCTCTGTACTGGTGTCTCTCCCCCTCGACACCGCGTTGCTTTTCTATAATAGCTTTCATTAATGCAATCAAGCTTTCTTTCATTCTGAATTCTCATTTATGTTCTCTCAATTGCTCTTGATATTGGTTTTCCCGTACGGCACTGACAATCTCGTCTAGCGTACGGAGGGGACCTCAGTTGGCGGACAGCAACTGCACTGACATCAGTTGCCTAGCCTTACGTCGCCCTTCCAAGGAATCTCAGGAAGGCGCCGCGTAACATAAGGCATGTAGTAGACTCAAAATGTACAGAAACTTTCTCCTCTCTACATTTGTTCAGGCCTCCGTTAGTCAACTGTTAATTTTGATCTCCGCTTCTCAGAACTGTTGGACTATGAACCTTTCACAGACAACGAATAATTATGGGCCAATCCTCAGTAATGCTATATAAGATGAAAGACTCAACAAAACAAAACTGATCAGCTAAGCTTTATGAAAACTCCTTTCATGCTCGTGTTTCCCTCTATTCATATCTCTATACCCATTTTTCATTCGTATTCTTTGGTAAAATATTGTCCTTTTTAAGACTTACGCTGATCAGGATATTAAATCCATATTTTAGGGTCATTTAGATCTTCAGTATTTCATCTTATTTCACTACAACTAAATGGAAGTATGTGACTGTGTGTGTGTATGTGTGTATTTTAATATGCTTCAAATTTGCAAATAGCGAGCAAAATGAAAACCTCAAAGGTGCTCCGAAATCCTTGTCCTTTGCAATTTGGTTTCATTATATAAAGCACCATATATGAAGTTGCTAAGAGCATGTGTATCAGTGTATCAGTGTATCAGTGTGTGTGGATAAAACATAACAGAAGTGATTTCATGCATCTTGTGCTTGCTTCTTCAAGTAATCCAAGTAACTGTTGGCAGACACACGAGGAAAATCTACGTTCTTCTCCTTTTTGGTTTGGAATATGCTTCTGTTCTTCTAAATTCATTTTACCCTTTTGTTAGTCCTATTGGATGTGGTCCATGTGGACATAAACCAACAGTCAGAAAATGTTTCATCCTCGAATTTGAAAGAAGAATCATACCTTAGAGTGACATTTACAGGAGGATCAAAGGCACCCGAAATGTTTGAAACTGAATTATTCCGCAGATCACTAGGTTTGCAAAATCAATGAAAGATTGGTTAGAAAGAATTCCTTGATAGAAATCCTCATTCAATGGTTTCACTCTGGAAGTAAATACTACAGTTAAAAATCAGAAATTGGTGTCATCTTTCTGCTTCACATCTTACATCACAAGTCTGGAAGTTGTAGCAAAGGTCCTGTTTTGCCAAATGTCAGTGGAAATGGAACCATTCAGAAAGTTGTTCTCAAGCGACCTGTGACAAATCCATCCCACCAATTCGTTAACGGTACATTTCCTTCAGCGAAACAGTTGATATCGCAAGACAAAGTGAAGATTCTCACAGTTTCTGCAGGGAAGGAAGAAGAGAAAAACTCTTGGGAACAGATCCATTAAGATCGTTATGCGCTAGAATACTGCATCATTAGTTTCCAGTGTACATTAGATTATGCTAAGAAGTAAAGGCCAGAAGATAAAAGGAACACGGAAATAGGCAATCCTGTAGCAAATGATGCAGAACCAAAAGAAAATATAGATATATGAAGATACTACCAAGAAGCTTACATAGTTGTCATATTGTTGGAAAGCTTATTCTGTGGTATAGATCCAGAAAGTTGATTCCAGCTGAGATCACTGTATACAGAAGTATACAACTGAAGCTTATCAAAAGAAGCAGAACAAAACAATAGAAAACTCACACTTACAGATAGCTTAGGTTTCTTATTCTGCTGAAATCTGGCACGGATCCTTGCAAAAAGCAATTTCTGAGACTTCTGCAATAACGGAGGCAGCATTTAATCTTTACTGAGTGTGTGAGTGAGGATGTTAACTTCATGTCTAGTTCTACTAACATGTTCCATCATGATACAATATCCCAAAATTTTTCTCACACGTAACGTGGGAGTCCAAATACTTGTGTTTCGACTTGTTCTAACGTGGGAGTCCAAATACTTGTGTTTTTTATCTATCATTTTTTGGCAAGTTATTCTTTTTTCATGTATCATGAGTTAATGATTTCTGTTATACCTTAATATTTTTTTATTCCACCATCTTCCAGCATGTAAACAAAAGCATAATAGAATAAGAACTCTGCTTGGACCGATGCATTTTAAAAAGATTTAAGGTGGAATGCAAACTCTCCAGATATTTAGTAAAATTATTGAACCCCCTCTTTATTTTCCTGATAGGCTGAATATGAAAGCGAAATCAGAAGCCAAATAAAAGCCAAATGTTATCAAAAGAGAAAAAGAAGCATACAGCAGATGAAGAAATGCACAGATGGAAAGTGAGAAAGGGATCCTCTGAGGACGGGAGAAAAATATATTATCGATAGATTAATTATAATACAATGAGCCCTATTTATAACTATACATAATACATATCCTACTCCTATTCAAAGTTGGACTCAGACTAATTACATATTAACTATATAACTATCTATCACTCCCCCTCAAGGTGGTGCATACAAATCATATGTACCAAGCTTGTTACATATGTAACTAATACGAGGACAAGTGAGGGACTTGGTGAAAATGTCTGCAAGTTGATCATTCGACTTCACAAACTTTGTAGCAATATCTCCTGAGAGTATTTTTTCTCTGACAAAGTGACAGTCAATTTAATTGGGTTTAGTTTTCTCATGGAACAATGAATTTGATGCAATATGAAGAGCAGCTTAATTATCACACACAAGTTCCATTAGCTGATTTCACCAAATTTCAACTTCTTGAGCAACTGTTTGATCCAAATTATCCCACACGTTGCCATAATCTTTGCTCGATATCCTGCTTCTGCACTAGACCGAACAACCATATTATGTTTCTTGCTCTTCCAAAACACCAAATTACCTCCTACTAAGACACAATATCCAGACGTAGAACGTCTATCAAAAGGTGATCCTGCCCAATCAGCATCTGAGTATCCAACGATCTGCTCATGGGCTCGATCCTCAAACAATAATCCTTTGCCTGGCGCTGATTTTATATACCGAAGAATGCGGACAACTGCATCCCAATGACTATCATAGGGAGAATCCATAAACTGACTCACAACACTCACACTCACAGGAAAGGAAATGTCAGGTCTAGTCACTGTGAGGTAATTTAATTTACCAACCAGCCGCCTATATCTTGCGAGATCGCTAAGCGGCTCCCCCTGTCCTAGCAGAAGTTTAGAATTCGAATCCATAGAAGTGTCAACATGCCTACAACCTGTTATTCCTGTTTCCTCAAGAATGTCTAAGTCATACTTCTGTTGTGAGATCACAATACCCGAGTTAGACTGAGCGATCTCAATACCCAAAAAATACTTTAATCTGCTCAGATCCTTAGTCTGAAAGTGTCTGAAAGTACTGAAAGAGATGATGCTTCAACTTAGTAATATCATCCTGATCATTGTCGGTAATAACAATATCGTCAACATAAACGATCAGATAAATACAGAGAATTGAAAGAGAACGCCGATAAAACACAGAGTGATCAGCTTCGCTACGAGTCATGTCATACTCCTGGATAACTGTGCTGAACTTACCAAACCAGGCTCGAGGAGACTGCTTTAGACCATAAAGTGACCGGCGCAAGCGACATACAAGCCACTAGACTCCCCCTGAGCAACAAAACTAGGCGGTTACTCCATATAAACTTCATCCTCAAGGTCACCGTGAAGAAAAGCATTTATCAATGTCCAATTGATAGAGAGGCCAATGGCGAACGACAACCATGAAGAGGAAAAGGCAGATGAATGCTATTTTAGCTATGGGAGAGAAAGTATCACTATAATCGAGCCCAAATATCTAAGTATATCCTTTGGCAACAAGACGGGCCTTAAGTCTATCAACCTGGCCATCCGGACCAACTTTGAATGCATAAACCCAATGACAACCAATAGTAGATTTACCTGCAGAAAGAGGAATAAGCTCCCAAGTACCACTCGGATGTAAAGCAGACATCTCGCCAACCATAGCCTGTCACCATCCTAGATGAGACAATGCTTCACCTGTAGACTTAAACCGACATAATGGGGATTAGGATTAAGTGTGGTCCGTATACCTTTCTGATGTGCAATTGGCGGACTAGGAGGAGACAAGTCCGCAGTAGGAGCAGGGTCATGTGCAGGACGTGAATCGGCTGGACAACGATAGTCAATAGTGGTATTCCTGTGGCTGGGGATCTAGGACGAGCAACACTAGATTCCTCAACGCTTGGTATGGGTAAGACTTCTGTGGTTGAGGATGCAGGAAGAGCTATAGATGGTGGGGTTGGAGCTAGAGTTGGGGCTATAGGTGATGGAGCCGTAGAGGAAGGTGAAGGGGAAATACTGACTAAATCTCCAAAAGATGGAACTGGTAGCACCTCAGAAATGTCTAAGTGACCATGTTTGATGAATGATCCCGTGAGAGTGCATAAACTGTTGAAATGGAGAAGACAAACACTCTGAGGCATTATCAATATGAAATTATGCGGATAGAACCCCAAATTGATATTGGACTTCAGCGTGGAAGGTCTGAAAAATAGAAAACTACTCAGATCGATTTTTCATCAATAATATCCAAGTGCACCTGAATAAGCATCAATGAAACTAACAAAGTAGCGGACTCCCAAGGTAGAACTGACCCGACTAGGACCCCAAACATCTGAATTGACTAAAGTGAAAGGTGACTCTACTCGATTATTAGGACGGCGAAGGAAATGAGAGCGAGTATGCTTACCGAACTGACATGACTCACGCTCTAGAGTGGACAAGTGAGACAAACCAGGTACCATTTTCTGAAGTTTTGGTAAACTGGAATGTCCCAACCGTTTATGTAATAAATCTGGTAAATCAGTAAATGAACAAGTTGTTGATGTGTGGATTCATGTGATTTAGCAAGGATAAGGTAATAACATTTGATTCATGCCAGGTACTAATGATTTGGCTAAGCGACTAATGGCTATGAGATTAAAAGGACTACCGGGAACATAAAGAACCGAATTCAAAGGTAAAGAAGGAAGTGGACTTACTTGACCTATTCCAGTTGCCATGGTTTGAGACCCATCGACCATTGTGACAATGGGAAGAGATTGAGAATAGGAAATAGTAGTTAAAGCGGATTTATCACTAGAACGGAAAAGGTCCAAATATGCCCTTGTACTATACGAAATTGAGCACATCTTCGTTAATACTTTAGCACATATATGCCCTTACCGTCAGATAGTTGGTCCATACATGCCCTTGTACTATACGAAATTGAGCACAGTTGCCCTTCGTTAATACTTTAGCCCATATATGCCCTTAATGTCAGATAATTGGTCCATATATGCTCTTTTCCGAAACGGAATCCACCCAAACTAATTAGCTCTTTCGTTAATTGTACTAAAGTGCATTACAAACACTATTTCCTTTTTATTAGTACTTTTTTCTTTACCTTTCTCTTTTCTTTTTTTTTTTTTTTTTTTTACTTTCTCCCATATCTGATTTCCTCCATTGCTGACGCCTTCTCCATTTTCGTCACCAATTTTACTTGACAAAACTCATAAATTCCTGCTAATTTTACTATAAAAAACCCCACATGTTCATCTGACCTGAACATATAAAAGTGGGAATTACTATTCACGCCGGAAAAGTCATTGTTCACGCCGAAAAAATATAAAAGAGGTCAGAAATTGGTTTAAATTGGACGAGTAGACTCGAAATTAAGGAGAACAGGCTATCCTGAAGAGTAGTCGCCAAAAAATAACCGAAAACTACCTCACACGCCGGCACGTGACGTCGAAACTTTGCTTGAAAATTTTCTTTCAGCGGCACGTGAAGGCGCGTGGGGGATTTTCTGGAGGAGATCTTTTTATGGGTTGGTCGCCAGAGGCTGATATACTTTGTGATGGTGTTGGTTTTTGCACAACACTAACGGATAGTTGACTGATTTCTCTTCCCGGAGCTACTAGAATTTATGCACAGACACCCAAGAATACAAAAACTTAATTGGAAAGAATTGCTCTCATTTGCTCTTTAAGTTTACTACTTGTGAGAATGCACGAGAGAAAAAATCAATATATTAACAATGATACAATGAGCCCTACATATAACACATATTCTACTCCTACTACATATGGGATTTAAACAGACTCTACTACTACATATGAGACTAGCACTATTTACACATAACTATCGAATACTCCCCTCAAGCCGGTGCATACAAATCATATGTACCGAGCTTGTTATATATGTAACTAATACGAGGACCAATGAGAGACTTGGTGAGAATATTTGCAAGCTACTAATTTCTGGAACAGTGGCGGACGGGTGAGTAACGCGTAAGAACCTGCCATTGGGAGGGGAACAACAGCTGGAATTATACTTCAGGAACAAGCATAAAGAAATATTGATCACTTTTATCTTAATCTTAATAAAAAAAGGAATCAAGCGTCTTGGATTCAAATATGCGGGATGGATAGATGTTACAGATGATGAATCAATTTCTTTTATATGTCTGTCACTTTATCTTTGTTAGCGCTGTCTGCCTATAATGATAGATGAATCAAAAACTTTTCATTCAACTTCTTCTTTCAATTGAAATTGAGATTTTTGCCTATCATCCTATTTTGCAAAAATGGAAACTTAGGTAAGTGCTTTCTAAACATATGTATAAAAAGAACATATTTTATTTAATTTAGCCCTTTCATGCTTACTATAACTAGTTACTGTTCACGCCGGTAAAAGTGCATTGTTCACACCAGAAAAAAAAACAGTTGTCAGGATTTGATGTAATTTATATGGGTAGGCTCGGAATCACGGGACGAGTAAGTTGTCCTGAAGAAGTTTTGTCAAAAAGTGGCCGGAATAGCTCAAACGCGCCGAAAAAGTTACTGTAGCTCGCCAACCCTAGTTCTGGCAGCGCATGGAGGTGCGTGACTTATTGCCGGAGTGATTGTTGGGGTTTTGTCACCTGACTTTTCCGAACAACGTGGTAGTGTTGGTTTGCGCAGAACACCTACCGATGAGGAGATAACGCAAATCAATCTGAGTCGTTAACCGAAAAGACGCACGGTGACTGACTTTTCTGTTCCGATGGGACTGGAATGAATTTCTGGGGATTGGTCGCACACGGGTTTCAGATTTGATGGTGATACTGGTGTATGTGCAGTACCACTGTAGCAGTGATGAATCCCGGGAACAAGACGAAGTTGTCGGAAAATTGCACGGCGATGAGATCTTTCTTCCCGGATGTCACTGCAATGATGCGAGAATGCACGGGAGCAAAAATCTATATATTAACAATGATACAATGAGCCCTATATAATACATATTCTACTCCTACTACATATAGCACTGGGACATATTCTAATCCTACTACATATGGGACTATGACATACTCTACTCCTACAACATATGGGACTAGGACTATTTACACATAACTATCTAACACTACTTATAAACCAAAGTATTAGTTTTGGAAGCAATAAAGATGGTGTCAAAAACTGTTTGTTGTCGCGTAAGGAAGACCTGTATCACACGAGATGGAGCTGAGGATTTGCATGAAGAGGTAAATAAGGGTTGAAGATAATCATTCAATAGCTTCCTTACACGGGTACAATATTGAATAGTTGTCTTAACCAATAAACATATATGGCACAGAAGACATGAAAGGGATAAAAGAGAACAAACAAAAGGATATTAGCTATCAAAGCGCTAGAGCTATGTATAACGAGATGAGAAATTTTCTATAGAAAACTTGGAGACAAGTATCAGGCTCCATAAATATGAGACCAGTATGAGCAAAGAAAGGTAAAACTGTCATGTGTGAAAATGCAATTTTTTAATGCTTACACTCGAGACTACTGGGACAGACAATTTCAATACGTGTTGTGGATTAGTACCCAAATCTCTAAACCACATGATGAATGAGAGAGGACTAACAAGCATTTTAAATGTCAAGGTTCATTAAGCCTAAATATATGCATAGATTCATTTCCATCATCGCTCTAGAATATAGTAGTTATAATAACTCTTCCAGAGAGTGACCAACTATGCTATTCCGTAGAGATAACACCCTCATTCTCATCAACGGGATACAAAAAAGGGAAAAAATGAAATAACAAACTAAAGGATTTGTTCAAGGAGCATTTACAATTTCAATAAGGATGAAAGGTTTCCATAAGTAGCTGGAATCTCAGATCCGCTGAAGTTGTTATTGTCAAGTTGGCTGCATAAATAAAAAAGAACGAAACTTTAGTGTATATGGCTCATAGTAAAGGACACGACATGCGCAATGCATTTATATAAACAAAGAAGCTATCAGATTACATGAAAGGTTTTTGACTGAAGCTGAAGGCAATTTACATCTCCACGAAAGATCAAGTTCTAGTATCAGGCATTGCAAGGGATGGATGGATTTCATGGTTTATAGTAATTGAAAGATCTGAAGATGGTGATCAGGAATGTTCTTAAACTCTATATCTGTTAGAAAATAGCTCAGAACATATGCTCTGTATTATGAGTTGTCTGGCAATTTGGCCAATAAAGCCAGTTCAACTAAGATAAATGAGACAGTCTCATTCGAAATTCATGACTAGTTTTCTATAATTTTTTTTGGTTCTAATGTGACCTTAGGTTCTATTTATAAATGAGCGGCTCGTCAAAATTATTAAACCACTTGACAGGAACACATATACTGGAAGTTGTTTCTGCAATTATATAGGGAATGGTATAAATTTACAAAAGGATAACTTGTCAAGATTGTCGAACCACTTGACAGAAAAAACCCTGCAATAATATTTAGAAGGAACTTACAGTATTTCCAGATCTGGAAGTGCAGAAAACTCAGGAGGAAGGAAGCCTGACAGATTGTTATTATCCAGAAGCCTGTTGAAAAAAGGTATTATCACAAGACCATATGTAGCAAGCAGGTATTTAACAGAAACAGACCATTTTCAAGAGTTATGCCCGTCTAGCCTCTACTGAGATTATGCATGTCTGCATGTTAAAGAGACAGCTAAGAAGAATCTCTCTTGTTAACTTACAAGTGAAGAAGAGTGGACAAGTTGGAAAGCTCGTGAGGAATTTGACCACTCAGCGAATTGTTATTGAAGTGGCTGTAGATATATCATATGTAAAATCAAATAAGAAATAGAAAATCTTAGGATTCATTGCATCTGAAAGTGGCAATCAAATGAGCACTCACATATGTCTGATCCTATTTAAATTAGAAAAGGTTTTTGGAATTTCTCCCGATATCTTGTTCTGGTCTATCTGGAATCTGTTGAGATCTGGTAGATATCCGAGTTCATCCGCTAAAGATCCTGACAATTGGTTTCCATTTAAAAGCCTGCAAGAACATTATTGCTCCAACATCAAACAAAATTTGAGATCAATAGTTTCACTAGCACAAGGCTTCTTTTTCGTCAAAGAACCTTCCATTAAGAGAGTTTTCAAGTGCCAAAAATTCCTCAAAGCTGCAGAATTCAGGAAAATCTTGTTCCTCTACAATCAACAATAAAATATCTCCATCCCAAAGCAGAATATCTTAAATTGTTCCAGAAACAACAATTAAGGCCTCCATTATTGAATTACACAGGAATTATCAGCTATTAATCAGCCCAAGTTCAGCTTCTACTGTTGACAGCACAATAGAAAATAGATAAATAAACTATATAGCTGTTATCTCATATCTAAGCATCAGTTGGGGTGGGTGGACGGGGAAATGTGTGAGAGAATGACATTGGAGAAAGGAGTTCGAATCCGTTAAAGTCTTACTTACAGAAGTCTCAAAGGCTTGATGTTTCCAATCTCTTTTGGTATGCTCCCGGTCAAATCATTCCACATGAAATTTCTTGTTGTAAACAATAAGAAGAGTAAGTAGCATAGATAAGCAAACAATGAAGCCTATTTTTGTTATATGTAAAATATAATATTCGTTACAACTTACAAAATTTTAAGATGGGATAGTTGTCCTAGCTCAGGTGCTAAACTTCCAGAGATATTCTTATTCATGAAACGGCTGCAGAAAGAGTCAAAAGGGAAGAGGTTTGACGGTTTTTCATGCTTATTCAAGAAAAGAAAAAAAACAAAGGTTTGACGGCCTTTCACATATTGCAGTCACACAAGCAAAAGAACGTGTATGTTGTTTGAGGAATTTAAGGCAATGATAAAGAAACAACAATGACGACGAGAAGTCAACTAACATACTCCAGAAAAGTTTGTGCAGCTGATGGATCTGCATAGTGTACAAAAAGATTGCTGACACTGTAAACTACAGAATGCAGAAGAATAACCTACAGTTCTCTGACATGCAAGTACCCATCAGCTCCAAAAGTGTTATAGCAAAAAACTCCTGTCCAGTTTGAAGTACAGGGATCACCCTTCTTCCAATCCTTCAGGTGCTCAAGACTATCAACCAGACTACCTTTAACCGATATTAAAGCTGAAACTGCAAATAGGAATAGAACTCGATCAAATCTCGTAATGAACCACTATTAGAAGAAAGTACACTTGACTTAGCGTTTCGCAGATCAATGCGTCAGCTCTATAAGAAATATGGTCGACCAGCTTTATAACAGGGACTAATACGAGAAAGTGGATATCTAATTGTCGAGTCTGAATTCAGCTATTGAGATGAATTTAAATACGAAGGGTCACAAGCAAAACGAAACAACGTAATACCAATATCATGATTTTTTTCATCCAAAAGAAAGTGCTTTGATTTGCAGTATTAGTTGTGAAGCTCAAAATAGAGAATTTGGATGCAAGCCACCAAAAGTCAGAGACCAATGGCAAGTTGAAAGGCACAACAACAGCTGCAAAATACTTCTCCCAGACAGCCTCTGCCCTTTGAGGAACCAAACGTCCCTAATTTGATGCATGGTGGAGACATGGATCTCTTTAGTCAGAACAGTTACTAGTCTCAGTCCTTCTTACGTCCCTTGCTCCTTCCTCTGCCTTTAGAAAGTCAGAGGGCCTTAATATAACATGGAGAAAACATGGACCAGACAACTTCACCAAGAGATGAAATGAGGTATTAAACATTCCAATTGATCCCAGCAATACAAAGTTTGTTTTGGCCTTGCTATATGCATACTTACTTGGAATGGAAAAATTAAATAGGTAGTAAAATTATATACATTAACAAGGTGCCCTAAGATATGCATATTTCTCCTGTCCCTTTAAGTGATCTAAGAGAAAACATAATGCAAGTAGTAGAGTTGCATCTATCCAATTCTCAGATACTGTTTTCACATGAATTTTGTAAAAGTAGAATTTATTCTCATAAGACATTTCAATATTTTGATGCATTTATTCTCATTCGATATTTTGCTTAGTTAAACAATACTCATGGAGTAAGCCATGCTACAAGTTTAAAGGTTCCGACATTACGCAGCATAACAAACCAAGTCCCTAACACCATCTTCAATTAATTTATAATGTACTAAGACACTCAGAAGAAAGGCTGAAGAACAACAGCATATTCATCTGACAAAAGGTTGCTTGATCCACAAAATTTTGATGTATCCATTGCATTATTGATGTATAGATAATCACCAAAATCATTCTGCGGAATGAAAAGAAGGCTTCATTCAACTACGGAAGTGAAAAGAACACACCATTATGAACCAAGGTTTTGCTCCATGGCACTTTCCCATCAGCATAAACTGAAAATTTCATAGAACTTCAACCACCTATGAATTAGCCTGAGGGCTTGCAAGATGACTTAATCGTTATGTATTACAGTAAATGCGAACACGGAATTTTAAATTAGATGAAGTAAGTTAGTGAGCAAGAAATCCTTTAGGGCACGCAAGCACCGGATGTACTCAGGCGTAGTACAAGAAAGATAATTTAAGCTTTATAATGTCCATTAGCATACACAATTATAGAGCTCCTAACAACCTAGTATTAGCTTGAGGTCTTGCACAGAGTGTCTTTATCAGTCTCCATCACAATTTTTCAACAATTAGAACACATAAGAACTTCTAATGAATGAAATTAAGTCAACTAGACAAAAATGCTTTAGAGCACACAAGCAAGGAATGTACTCAATAATACTGCAAGCAGGACAGTTTAAGCATTAGGAGTGGGTGGAAGAAAGTAAACCTTCAGAGGGATCGGTTATTTGAGCAACCGCAAGAAGCATATAGCAATGAATTGCTATAGCAATAACATATGTATAGTGTCTGAGTCCTTCCATCTTGAAGACCTAGAAATGTTTAAGGCAAAGATAAGTCAGGTGGCTACTTTCCACTCTTATAAAGCTAGAATTAGCAAAGCTTACTTCTTTAAGATCAAGTCACACACTCGACACGACAGGACAAAAGGATGTAGAAAGACAATCACATCCTAAAGATACCATTTGACCACCAGATGACGCTCCAATTATTTTAACCCTAGTTCTAGATCCAGATTCATTATTAGATTCTTCTAGTGGTTACCTATGATTTAACTAAAACAAAAAACCAAATCTATATTTTATACACAACCTTGTGGCCTAAAGCCAGTTCTCATTTTGTAAGACATTACTCATAAATCCAGTGGAAGGTTAGATGATATACTATGGTTGATGGAAACGTCTCACTCACTTCCGGTTTTAAGTAGGACGGAACCTACTTAAATAAATAGGTCGATATACATCGAAATCAACATAAATAAATAAATAAAACTAGTATTCATGGTGTCCTTTCTAGAGGCTTTCTGGGGAGCGTCAATTAAACACTTCCATAACAGAAAGGGGTGAGAGGAAAGCAGTCACTCTTACAAGTCAAGCTCTCTTAGAGATCTTCATATCAGCAGTGTAAAATTTGACTTTGGTACAACCATTGTCTTCCACAACTATTGGGATTATACACTTCAAACGAACAAACTAGATCAATTCATGCTGTGGAACAATTTAAAAAAAATAACAAAGAAGAAACTTGAGTCTCAAGCAGGAGATTTGAAATCTAAGAGAGATTCTTGTGCTTACAGCATATAGATAGATGCTCATGAATCACACAAAAGAGAAGTTCAATACTTGGAAGTAGACAACATTTTACTAGTCCAAACAGTTATTTTATATATCCTTTGGTTAGTGCTCAACATGTGAACTTAAAAGAGAATTCAATTTGACATGTTGGGTTTCAGGCAACTTAAAACACGGATGTTTGTACTGTTCAGCACTGCTTTTCGTACAAGTAATTAGGCTACCATAAACAAAAGGGGACTTGCTTAGAATTATTCAGATAAAACTTAATACTTTGACCAGCTACTGAGTGGACCTCAAAAGATTCCACATTAGCACAGCAAGACTGATCCATAAACTTTAAAAATTCTAAATCTTTACACTTAACATTGTCTAATCAATTTGGATGATATGTAGAACAAGTGGACCAGTGGTTTCTTATGATCTTTTACTTTTTATGTTTTTTCTGTCAAGGAATCAAAACACATAAACCCATAATTATAGCTTTAATAACTCAAAAGGGAAGGCAAGTATTAGGGTGATGGTTGTTGAAATAAAGTAATTAAGTATAAAAGGTTACAACTTTAACACAAAACAGGAGTAAAAAAAAGCTAAAGCAAGCATACCTGGAGGAGGAAGAATCAAGAATTGTTTAATGATTTCAAAGTAGCAAAAGGGTGAAAGTGAAAAGGGGTTAAGTGGGATTGCCTGGAGATTAAAGAATTAGATTGTGATGACCCAGTTGGTAAAATGATGATGGATTGATGAATGCCCAATAATATTGAAAAGTCTAATATCATTGTCGTTGACATGGTTAGTTGATCCAAATGTATATAAAAACACACTGTTGGATAGATACTGATGCAAGAGATATTTAACAGACGACTATTTGGATATGATTTATAAGTAGGAAAAGTAAACTCTTCAGAAGAATTTGTCGTGGAGAGTTGTTGGATGTTTGCTGGGCTGACACTAGGAGGGTGTTTGGCTAAGCTTATAAGCCGGTCAAACTGGCTTATAAGTACTTTTTGGCTTATTTACGCGTTTGGTAAAATTAAAAGTACTTATAAGTTAAGTGTTTATAAGCTAAAAATAAGCCAAAAGCCATAAGTTGGTATCCCAACTTATCAAATTTCAGCTTATAAGCACTTTAAGTTTGACCAAAATATTTACTATTCTATCCCTAAAATACTTCTTTTTAAAACAAAACTCTTCGTATACCCAGTTCTTCAACTGCATATTATTAATTTCAGCACTTTTATCCAAACACGTAACTATTTATTTTTTAAATCAGTTTCAGCACTTAAAAGTGCTTATCAGCACCTAATGCTTATCAGCTACTCTAAATCAGCTAAACCAAACGGGCTCTAGTTCTTTTCTTTTTTTTGGTTACAAGTATGAAAAAGATAAGTTACCGTGCTGGAACAGGAGAGATTGATGGGTATATTTATTACCGTTCGTTTGGTACATGAAATAAAGTATAATAATTTCGGGGTAAAATTTGGGATTAACTTTATTCTATATTTGGTTTGGGGTATTAGTTAATTAGGCAATAGCTTTTATACTAATATAGTGGGATAACTAATCCCATGAGATATCTCACTGCATGGGATATCCCACCATAAACATTAGTGTTTACCTCGAAAAATACGAGTAACAATTATATTTGATTTGTAATTTTAAAGATATGTGATTTAGTTCAATACCAATTAGTAATCAAGAAATATGAAATAGGAATGGAAAAAGGATAAGCGAATCAAACCAATAACAATTGACAGTGATGACCTCGAGACAGTGACCTCGAGATGGCTAAGAGCAATAAAGTAAGAAAAGTAAAATAAGAACAATAGAGCTAAAGGACAATGCTGATGAATAGTAGGCGAAAAGGTAGAGGGTATATTCTTTTCTCAGTAAAAAGATAGTCTTACAAATGATTGGGGCTCCCTTTTTATAATAGAGGAACCCTAAATAAGGAATATTTCTATTTACAGTAGGGAATATTCTTGTTACGGTTGTCTAACCGCCTAGTATGGAATTGTACGATTTTATTCCGGAATTTGCGCCATGATCTCAGGGGCGTGGCAGGAATCTAGCTTGCTCTGGTACAAATCCATAACGGTCCTATTTCAAGGTCGAGCATACTTGGCCTCGGTATTCCTCGAACTCCTGCCTCCGGGCATTACGCTCTGTCTTTGAGCTCGAGCCTGGTCCACCGGTTTCGAACTTGACCTCTCCCGGACTCGGACCTAGGGCGGAACCTCAAGCTTCTACACCGGGGGCATGTGACTTCGACCGTATACAGATAGTCCCCACGTTTCTTAGAATAAGATGATAAGAAACGATTTGCACCTCGACTTCCCCGAGCTTCTCATGATGAAGTCACGCCCGTGACATAGGTGCTTGAAATGACCGGGAATGTCATATCGGCGCTTTTCCCCAAAACATCAAATGCGTGTCAGTGTTGGTCGGCCACTTGCGCCGCCGATCCGTCGCCGCCTTTCTATAAATAGGAGGCTATCCTGTTGAACAAAGAACCGTGCTTTTTTCATCTTTATCTTCTTTTGGTCTTCTCCCTTCTTTGCTTCCTTCTTTAATCGTCTATTTCCATGGTTCGAACCTGCGAACACATGGTCATATGGCAGCAACTTTACCAGTTATGCCAAGGTTTCCCTTTTCAAAGCTTTGATTCGAAACAACGTGAGAAGAACGCCGAATCCTTCTCGCATCAGAAAATATGTGAACTTTACACTGTTGCTCATCTCTCTTAACTTCAACCTGGTGTAGCACTTCATTCCTTTTGCTCTCTATGGAATGAGGTGGCACTATCGTCTACTAACTTTTGCATCCCACCCCGAAACAATGTCCCAAGGATAAACATTCTTGGATCGTTGCTCGTGCACCTTGCAACCTTTTTGATTTTTCTTGTGATAGAAGGCGAAGCTACATCTTCTGGTCTTCCCTTCTGGTCTTTTTCTTTTGCTGGTCTTTTTTATCGGATTACGGCCCAAAATTTCAACAGAATGTTCAATCTCCGCTGCTGGAAATATAGTTACATTTATCGAAGACTTTCTGCCTCAAATCTCTTTGGGTACAAAGATATTCCAAACGGTCAAAACGGGGTCCCCGGGAAGGAGGCTCTCGAAGATGATGCTCTCGAGAACGCGGCCTTAAAAGTAGATTAGGTTTTTGGCTTTTGTTTTTGCTTCTTCGTTTCTGTGTAAGTACCTTTCGTGGGTGTTGTAGTTATATTTTGTAACCATCTCTCGGTAATATAAAATGATACCTTTGTCTTCCTTTTGGCTCGTGTTGAATTCCGTTCTGTCTTTACTTGTGAAAAATGTGATTGTATAATTTTAATGACTAGTCCAAACACCGGACTCAGGACGTAATAAACCCTTAGGTTTTTAACCAACCAACATAATATCCCTTAAGGCTTTCGTTAATCCTCGAGCTGAGCTTAAATTGATTCGATGCGAACTCGGAACGTCGAGATTCCTGAGTCCGAGTTAAGTGAGAGCAAGGTATCGAATTCAAAATAAAGTTAGCCCTTAGGGTCCGTAGACGATCAATGAGCGAGAACTTCCTTCGAACTTGGGCAGCCCTTGGGCTTAGTAGTCAAGCGAGTACTTGCTCGAATCCTGAAATAAAGTTAGCCCTTAGGCTTTTTTGTAGTCCCCGAGTGAGAAATTTCTCAAACTCGGGTAGCTCTTGGGCTTAGTAATTGAGTGAAAACTTCGCTCGAACTCGAAATAGATTGATAAAAAATGAATTGATCTTCGACGCCTTGATTCTGTTGCCAATCTCATGATGTCGGCGATTGAAGTGACTGAAAAGGTTGCTTTTTGTGCGGTTATTAAAGTCATTGATTGGAGGCGGCTGACGGTCGACCTTTTGGCTTCCAAAGTACGATTAAGTGACCTCTATAAATGGACAAACTTCATAACCTTGCAAACTTTATTCTCATATTGTTCTCAAAGTTTTATTAGCTCTTTCAATTTCTCTGAATTCCTCCTTCTCTTCTATCTCACTATCAACACTTTCCATTTTCTTTGAATTTCCGTGTCGTGATGGCTAAAACCTCTAAACTGGTTCCCCAGAAAGAAAAGGCTTCTTCATATTCCCGACCGACCAAGAGCAAACCAATAGTGCCCCCTCGTATTGAGGAGTGCATCCCTTCGCCGTGTGAAATAACGTCCGATTTCAAAATCGAGAAACCTGTTTCGAGGCCAGGCCGATGCGAGCCCATGTCTCGATATGTTTGCTTGATAACCAAGGACGAGCTTGCGCAAGCAAAGGAAGACTGCAAGTGGGAGAACAAAGAAGTAGTGATTCCTTCCTCCGAGGAGGACATCACTACATAAAACGGGGTACTTGAGCGTATACACCTACCCATTCACGCTGGGTCCTGCAATTTCGGCTCAGGGTCCCATAGATCCAGTTATTCTTGACTTTTGCCAACGATACCGAGTGACGCTTGGACAGATCTACCCTTCATTTTGGAGAATCGTTTACTTGATCAGATTCTTTTCGAGCCAAGTCGAGGGGATGTCTTTCACCCTCGACCATCTGATCAGACTGTACAGTCCCCGACTTTATCGAGGTGGCTTGATAAAATTGCAACGCCGATCCTTGAAATCTCTCTTCTGTAGTATCGACGAGGACAAAGACCGAGGGTGGATGAGCCGGTTTGTCCGAGTCAGGACCTCCGACCTAATTCCTGCTGATTGGATGCCGTTCCCCGAGGAGTGGAACATGAAACGTAAGTGTATGGTAGGTTTATACATTGCTTTCTCTTCTCTTTCTCAGCTTTACCCTTTTCCTTGGTCTAAACCCTCTCCGATGGCGCAACCACTGCTTGGTTTCCTGGTGGGGTCCCGGACCTCGAAGGCTGGGTCCGAAAGCTGGCTTCCACTTCCTCTTATTCGGAGCGTTGCTGGCGAGATTTGGTCAAGGGTCGATGGGAGGCCAAAAACCATGGTGAGTTCTCTTGTTTTTTTTCTTGTACTTCTCCCGTGGGATACTTATTTCGGTTTCGTACAGGTCTTGGAGACGCTGTTGCTATGAGCTAGCCCCGGCCGATGAAGAAGAGATTCCAAAGTCTTCTAAAGAAAGAAAAAAGAAAAAGAGAGTCATATGCAAATCCCCCGAGGCCTAAGAAGAGCGTGGCTCGAAGGTCAAGGCCGATACGGCGACCTTATCTCCGAAAATGGCCCAACGCCTTCGGGATCTGGAGGAAGAAGAAGATGACGACTGCTGGTAGCTCGTAAAAGAGGAAACACCGATGTTTCAAAGTCCGTCGGTGATGGTTGATGTGGCTCATTCCAGAGCCAAAGAAATCTCCGAGGGGAGTTCAAACAAAGTCACCGAGCCATTGTGCAGAAAAAAAGGCACCTCGTCTAGGAGGCCATTTGGAGGGCGATGCCGAACGACCCGATCCCGAGCCTCTTCAAACAAAAGAGAACGCCCCGAGTGGATCACTAGGGGTAATCAATGTGGACGACTTACAGCCTGGCCTCGAGTTCTCCGAGGGGCAAATTCGAGATGCTCTGAATATGAGGTCTTCTGAAGTGGAAGCGAGCCACGAAGGGCATGACATCTTTCGAGAATGCCTTGCAGGGCTTGAAGATGGCCCCGACCCAGATGCTTCCTTCATTTTCGATGAGGCTCGTCGACTCTTCAAACAAGTGAGTTTTCTGTTTTTATGCCTGCGCCTTTGTTTTTGCTGTTCTGAATCTATCTTTCCCTCCTTTTTTATGAAGGCTGTGGTGCTCCATAAAAGGGCATTTTCCAAGTCTCGAACTGATCTTGCTCGATGTGAGGTTGAGCTTAAGAAGGTTTCGGAAGAGAGGGACAGTCTCAAAACTCTTTATGTTAAGTGGCAGAGATCAACGATCTTCGAGTTGAATTGATGCATGCTTGCCAAGGACGGGCCGAGTTTGTTTAAAAGGTAGTATAGCCTTCGAGGGTCTGTTATGTACTTGTTTGTTTCAATGATTAATACTTTTAACTTCGTAGTTTCATCAGAAGGGCGAATTGGTGATGCAGCTTCAGGAAGAGCTTAAGACGAAGGAGGCCGAGACCTTGGGGTGGAGGCAAAGCATGGACGATCTCGCCTCTAAGAAAGAAACTCTTCGAGAAGCACTGGCTTCACTCGGACGTCAGTTTCAAAGTGTGAAGGAGGAGAGCCTAGCTCGAGGCCGCGAAATTGAAGAGCTTAAAGCTAAATCCGCTGCTGAGTTGGCGAAGGCCATATCCGACGCTGAGGCAATTATGTCTTCGTACCGATCCGATGCCGAAGCAACTAACTCCCGGGCCAAGGAGATCTCCACTGCGGCCGAAGTTAAGCTACGACCATGCTAGGCGGCAGTCCCGGAGGGAAACCCTCGAGGAGGTGCACGCTCGTGGCTTCGATCCTTCAGCCAATATCGAGAAGGCGAAGACCCTGGAAGAGGAAGCTGCTGCTCTGCTTTCTGATGAGGATGATTCAGCCAGTGGCTCTGAGAGTGGAGAAGACAAAGACGAAGTCCCCGAGGATGAGGCTCTCGAAGAGCGGCCCTTGAAGATGTGACCCCGAAGTAGTTTTAGGTTTCTTCATTTTGTTTTTGTGCGAGTGTCCCTCGTGTAAATATCTTCTGTAATCATCTTTTGGAAATATAAGGGGAATTTTTTATCCCATCTTTGACTTGTGCTGGATTTCATATTGTCTTTATTTACGGAATACTTCGTTTGTATAACTTTTGAGTGATTGGTCCGAGAATTAGTTTGAACTCGAGATATAGTTAACCCTTAGATCTTTATGGATATAATAATCCTCGAGCCAAATTTAAATCGATGTGATGTGAGCTCGGGATATCGTGACTCATAGTCCGGGTAAAGTGAGAACGGAGTCTCGAACTATAATTTTTTGCCCTTAAGCCTTTCGAAGTTGACCCTTGGGCTCTTATATATCGGCCCTTAGGCTCTTTAGATTGGCCCTTAGGCTCTTTAGATTGGCCCTTAGGCTCTTTAAGTTTGGCCGATTCGGCCTCTAGAATGGCTACATAATTTTCCCCCCATTTCGGCTAAAAGACTTAGTGAAAATTTAACTATGCCTTAGCATGTGTTTTTTGTACCCATTGGGTTTTTTGAAGGTTTGACGTATCGGGACCTTGTTTGCATACTGATAATCGAATATCTCTTGAGGTTTTACCGAGGGCTGATGTTGTTGAAGCCTTTAAATTATTCGAGGGCTGAATTTATAAACGAAGCCCATTATATTTCGCTTTTGCCGAGGGTAGCCTGATTTAACCGGTTTTAACAAAGTGTTTGAAGGCCTTTAACTCATGACGGAAGTCGGACGTCTCCGAGCCGCATTATTTCGGTCGTAGCCTTTTATATGACCGTAGTCTTTAATATGGCCGTAGCCTTTTATTTGGCCGTAGCCTTCAAGTGTGTCCCTTGGACTTGTTCCCCGTTAACTTTTCAAACTTGTTCGAAAAGTTAGTCCTCGAGTATATTGGCCTTGGCTTTTGTTTTGGGTGGATGCCTCTTTGAGGTCTTATGAGTCCGAGTTTTTGGTGACTCGGATGAATTGACTGCCAATGACAGTCCCTGAGTGTTCGGGGGTGCTTTTATGCTTTGGCTCTTGAGCCGTTTCCCATAGGGTTATAAGTGTAGAGCTCGTATAATGGTAGACTTCTTCGAGACGCAAAGTGTTTTTGATATAAACATAATGATTCTTCAAGTAATTCGATACATGCGTACACGTCCTGCCGTCGAGGCTCGAGTATTCTATATGGACACGGTTCATCTGACCGTTTGGCCCATTACAACGTTTTCCTATCGAGGCCCTCTTAGGCGTGAAGTGTTTTCCTTGAAAATGCAATCTCTGAGGGTGATGCCCTCCAGTATTCGAGGTTGATTGAAAAGGAGCCTTGAATACTGTTGAGTTCTCCTTAGGTAGCACATAATTGTTGCCTCGTTAAAAACCTTGCCAGTAAAACCCATTTGGGACAAAATCCGAGCTAAGGAAAAAAGAGTGCAACGTATGCTTTAAAACCTAAGGCCTTCGTGTAAGAAGGTGTGTCTTCGAGATTGCGCGCCTTTAAGAGCATCAATCTTGCCGAGTTTGTAAGATCTTTTGCAAGCAACTCCGAGGGCTTGGTACAGTCTTATCTTACTATCCGCGATCGTGATTTTTTCGAAAGCCTCGATCTGGCCGTGGATGATTTTGATACCCCGATTTGACACCATGAACCCGAGAAACTTACCCGAGCAAACTCCGGAGGCACATTTCTCTGGGTTAAGCTTCGTGTCACATTGCCTCGAAACTTTGAATGTTTCCTGCAAATGAATTAAAATGGTCCTCTGCGCACAGGGACTTAACCAGTCATATCATTAATATAGGCTTTCATTGTTTTACCTGTTTGTTTTTCGAGCATCTTGTCAACTGGATGTTGGTACGTAGCTTCTCGGACTGAGGCCTCCCTTTTAGCTTCACTGGTTTAAACCCGGTATCGATGCTCAACCTGTGTGTGGTGATTTCCGGCGGAATCCCTGTCATATCTAAATTGGACCAAGCAATGCAATCCATATTATCAATAAGAAACTAAATGAGTTTTTCCTAAGTTCGGGGGTCAATCCTGTTCCCAGGTGTACCTTTCTCTTGAGCGGTCGACTTGGTAGCATCGGATTCCTCGGGAACAACGAAGGTTCGAGGAGTAAGGAAGTTCGCTTCTTCGCCTTCGGCTACCTGTTATTCGTCGGGGCTGGGAGCTGTGATTGCCACTTAGCCGCCTTCTTGCCTTTGGAGCTCGATTTCTCCGAGGCTAAGGGTTCTGGTATCGGCACCACTTCCTCGATTGCAAACATCTCTTTTGCAGCATGCTGTTCTCCGTGGACTGTTTTCACTCCTTCCTCTGTCGGTAATTTCATCATTTGTTGGAGAGTTGAAGGCACTGCCCTCATGTTGTGTATCCATGGTCTCCCGAGGAGCGCATTATACCTCATGTCACCTACGATGACATGGAACCTGGTGTCTTGTATGGTCTCGGCTACGTTTACTGGCAAGATAATCTCTCCCTTTGTTGTTTTGCTTGCCATGTTGAAGCCATTCAGCACCCGGGATGCGGGTACAATCTGATCTTGCAGGTCAAGTTTTTCCACGACCCTCGATCTGATTATGTTTGCCGAGCTACCTGGATCCACTAAAACACGTTTAACTTGAATTTTATTTAACAGAATAGAGATTACCAGGGCGTCGTTGTGAGGTTGGGATATGTTTTCTGCTTCATCGTCGCAGAATGACAGGACGTCCTCGGGCACATAGCTCCGAGTCCGCTTTTCTCTTGTGATCGATACTTTGGTACGCTTGAATATAGGACGTTGGGGGACATCGACTCCTCCAATGATCATGTGGATTACATACTGTGGTTCTTCTTGCACGTTTTTCCTTGCATCTCTCTCCCTAAAGTGGTTCTTGGCACGATCACTTAGAAATTCTCAAAGTTGGCCCTCGTTGAACAATCGAGCCACCTCTTCCCTTAGCTGCCGGCAATCTTCTGTTCTATGACCGTGCGTACCGTGATACTTGTACATCAAGTTCGGGTTTCTTTGAGAGGTATCGGTTTGTATGGGCCTCGTGCACTTGGCGTCTTTGATTTTTCCAATAGCTGACATGATCCCTGATGCATCCACGCTAAACTTGTACTCTGATAGTCGGGAGCCTTCGTGGGGTCAGTATGTTTATCGAACCCGCTCTTACTCATGAGTCCCCGAGAACTTTGCCCTTGATCGTTTCTCCGATCGCTCCGAGGAATGTTACGGCTTGGGCCGCTGTTCCTTCGGTCGGCATATGGCTGGTACCTTTCTTTAATTGATCTCGAATCTCTGTTTGCATCCCTCGAAGGCTTGGCCACGAACCTGTTAAGATGAACTAAGCCCGAGGGGGCTCCTAATTGGTCGTCCTCAACCCTGATTTTTGACTGGTAACGGTTGTGCACATCTGACCATGTCACAGCTGGATACTCGATCAAGTTCTGCTTTAGTTGTCGAGAAGCAATTGAGCTTCGCTTGTTCAAACCCTGCATGAAGGCCTGTAAAGCCCAGTCGTCGGAGACCGGCGGCAGTTCCATTCTTTCCATCTGAAACCTGGACACGAACTCCCTTAACATCTCGTTGTTCCTTTTTATTTTTTTTATTTTGAAGACATCCGATTTTCTCGTGGCCACCTTTATGGCCCCAGCGTGAGCTTTAACGAAAGCGTACGCTAACATAGCAAATGAAACAATATAGTTAGGAGCTAAGTTGTGATACCAAATCATAGCTCCTTTTGAGAGTGTTTCCCCAAACCTTTTCAACAACACTGACTCGATTTCATCATCATTCAAGTCATTTCCTTTGATCCCACAAGTGTATGAGTAATATGTTCGTTAGGGTCGGTTGTCCCATTATATTTGGGTATATCGGGCATGTGGAATTTCTTAGGAATGGGCATCTGGGCTGCACTCTGAGGGAATGGTTTTTGTATGAACTTCTTGGCATCTAGACCTTTCAAAACTGGAGGTGCCCCCGGTATCTTGTCTACACGGGAGTTATAAGTCTCCACCTCCTTGTCATTATCCTCAATTTTCTTTTCTCCGGACTCGATCCTCTTAGTGAGCTCTTCGAGCATTTTTATAATGGTGGGGTCAGTCCCCGAGCTGTCTCCATTTGGTCCTTCCGGCGTTGGTTTAGCACATTGATTGTTTTCATGTTCAGCTACACTCGGGGTCTTATTCTGATTTTGAAGTTGAGCGATGCGATTTGCTGAGTCTGCAACATCTCAAATATCACTTGGAGGCTAACTCCTCCATCTCCTGCTCCTGGCGTTCCTTGGTCCCCTGGTCGAGCATCCCTGCGTACGCTCCCTTCGGGGTCTGTGCCTAGGCTGGTGTTTATAGCAATATGAGAATCAACATCAACTGGTTCCATGTTTGGCACTTCCCTAGGGTTTATTGGTGGTACGCCGACCCCTACATTGTTGTTTTCTCCAAGACCCTCATTGTCAGGAACATGTGCATTTTGTGAGCTAGACATGTATCAGCCTGAAAATCAAAGATTCTTGACAAGAAAAAGCGTAAAGATAACGTGTGTAACAAGAATCAGTAAAGAAATAATCACTATTATCTTTAGCCCCACGGTGGGCGCCAACGGTTTACCTCGAAAAATACGAGTAACAATTAAATTTGATTTGTAGTTTTAAAGATATGTGATTTAGTTCAATACCAATTAGTAATCAAGAAATATGAAATAGGAATGGAAAAAGGATAAGCGGATCAAACCAATAACAATTGACAGTGATGACCTCGAGACGGTGACCTCGAGATGACCAAGAGCAATAAAGTAAGAAAAGTAAAATAAGAACAATAGAGCTAAAGGACAATGCTGATGAACAGTAAGCGAAAAGGTAGAGGGTATATTCTTTGCTCAGTAAAAAGGTAGTCTTACAAATGATTGGGGCTCCCTTTTTATAATAGAGGAACCCTAAATAAGGAATATTTCTATCTACAGTAAGGAATATTCTTGTTATAGCTGTCTAACTGCCTAGTACGGAATTGTACGATTTTATTCCGGAATTTGCGCCATGATCTCAGGGGTGTGGCAGGAATCTAGCTTGCTCTGGTACAAATCCATAACGGTCCTATTTCGAGGTCGAGCATACTTGGCCTCGGTATTCCTTGAACTCCTGCCTCCGGGCATTACGCTCTGTCTTCGAGCTCGAGCTTGGTCCACCGGTTTCGAACTTGACCTCTCCCTGAATCGGACCTAGGGCGGAACCTCAAGCTTCTACACCGGGGGCATGTGACTTCGACCGTATACAATTAGCTTTGTGCTAACTAATTACTTATTTGGTACTCCCTCCGTTTTAATTTATGTGTATCTGTTTGTCTGGACACGAAATTTAAGAAAAAATAAAGATTTTTTGGAATTTGTGGTCCTAAACAAGTCAAAAAAGGGGTTAGAGTATTTGTGTGGTTATAAAAGCTTCTCATTAAGAGTAGAATTGGAAGTTTAAGCTAAATTGTTTCCAAATTTAGAAAATGGACATTCTTTTTGGAACGGACCAAAAAAGAAATAGGTTCACATAAATTGGAACGGAGGGAGTACATTTTTTCAACTTATGTTTAACTAATACATACATTCTATTAGGTGTTATCGTATGTATAACTAATACATAGCAAAATATGATATTAATAATGCAAGTGTTTTAAACACTTGCATAAACATGATTAAAGACGGAATTGCCCCTCAAATCCCTCAAAACATATTTTAAATACTTTTCGCCATATTTTATAGCCAGTCCAAAATCACTAATTCAGAGTATGCCAACTATTTTTGAATGCTATCAAAGTGTTCTGCTAAGTTCAATTTAGCTAACTATTTTGATTACCGTGGTGTTTGATTGCATGGTTAATGTACTTAATTCCTTTCTTCTATTGAATCCTACAATGAAATATTTATAATTACTGAAATATGATCATGTGGGAACGTGTATATTTGTTGCTTATTTATTTACTTTGTTTTGATTAATGCAAATAAGATTTGCAAGTTGCAATTTTATTCTGTGCTGATAGGCAGAAAGAGATTAGCTACTGATTATTACATGTACAAAATTACTACTCTTAGTAGCAATTTAATTGCGGAAAACAAAAAAAAAAAAAGAATTTTTCTTAAAGTGGAACATGAAAGTAGTTATGTATATGAACGAGTAATTGTTGCAAGACAAATAGTGTACAAAGATAAAGAATTTGAATAGTAATTTTGTAAATAACATAATTTTTTTTTAGAAATTATGCAATGCTTCAATACACCAAATTAAACAATGGATAAGAAATAATTTCACTATAAATAATATTAGCATAACTAATCTCAACATTATTAATACTAATATTACTAATACATTCTATCTAGCACTATGTACACTCCTGCCAAACGACCCCCTAGTGGTTTAAGCAATGAGGGATATGTATGGTCTGCTGCTTTTGTCTTTGTCGCAGTGTCCGGTCTCCGCTGCTACTTGCGCAGCCTTCTGACCTACTTTTTAATGCTCATCCGCGTGAGGTATTTCTTTGACCAAGCCTTACATAAATTTAAGATTTTGGTATCATTAAGAAAATCATTTTTCTGATTGTAATTTTTTGATATATTTTTAAAATATTTAAAATTATTTATTCCGACTTATTGTATCTTTTATGAAGTGGCGGATCTACTTAGGCATTTGTGGGTGCTAAAGCACCCATTACCTTATACTATATTTAGTAAATTTGCATAGGCAATTATAAAAATATTTAGATAAAAATTGAGTGAGCACCTACAACTAAACTACTTTATTCTCTTCTTTTGGAATTTAATCGGCAAGCACCCACGATTTTAAAATTCTAGATCCGCAACTACTTTTATGTATTTTTAAATCTGTAAATTTTATTTTAAAACACTTAAAAAATTCATGTCCAAATTCACAATCAAAATTAAGAAATTTGGATCTCTGAGTCCAAATTGTGACACCTAAATTAGGACCAAGAGAGTGAATATTTTAAGTTATTTTTAAATAATCGTTCATCTCTATTCAATCTTTTCAGGTCATTTATTTTAAACACAAATAAATTTAATAAATAAACATTTTTGATTTTCTAAAGCGATACTTATTTTGGATTATTCGATTTTAGTTAAAAACAACACTTCTTTTAAAAGACGGGGAGCGTGAGGCTCGGCATTTTACCTGATACAAGGTGAGACGTAAGTCTCGAGACATGGGGCGTAAGCCCATGGATATTTAAATTTTTAATTTATAATTATATAACACAGCATTATAACACAAAAATGTATAAAATACATTAAAAGTTCAAGAAAATCATAAAGAATTGAATAAACTCATATAAAACTAAACATCTAGCATGTTTTACAAGAATATAAAATATAATTCTGTTAAAGTTACTATGAAGTTTAAATTAACTATGATGTTTTAACTTTCAAATAGTTAAAAATCATAATTTCTTAAAAAAATTATCAAACTGCACATCTTACCTCCCTAAAAGTAAATACTTAATAAATTTTATCAATACTGTAATTTAAAAGTTTGCTCCCTCATGAGTAAATGCAAAATTACTTTTAAATAGCAAAACAATAAATGTACCATACTTTTGAGAGACATACAACTAAGAGATGATGATCTAACAAGTAAAGATATAAATTTTGGTTATCTATTTTCAGAAGAAATATTCAAATAATATTTATCCCTACGATTTCTCAATTAGTAAATATAAAATATTATGGTTCGTTATTTGAGTTACTTACAATTTTCATATTCCTATAGATGAAAAAAATTTAATCATTCATTTATCAAAAACATTTGGGAGTAAAAAAGGTACTAATCAATGAATTCGACACATGATTTGTATAGAACCGTCGGACGAGTCCCATGCGTTGAGTGTTAGACGTGTTTAGGGCGCACAGTCGGACACTCAGGGGCATAAGCCTCAAAGAACTAAGTCTCATACATGAGCCTCAAGGCGTTTTGATAGTGCCCCACCCTAAGGCGAGCCCCGAGTCCTGCAAAATCTTTTAAAGCACTTAATAAGAGGGGGTATTTATACGCCCACTACATCTAGCAAATACTCCATGATATCTCAAATATTAGTTGTTTTGACAAACTAAACATGTTTCAAAATCTTTAGCACCTTAGAATAATAAGAAGGATTTATCTTTACCATTCCAATTAGTGAATTGTTAGTTAAGTAAAATTTTAAGGAAGAAATAAAGATTACTTTTTTAAAAAATAAAAAAATAAAGAGTAGTTTAGATAAAATATTTGTATGATAGGCTACTTGTTGGACTCAACCGTCACGACCCATAAAACTCCCCAAAGAGATTGTGATGACATCTAATCTCTAAGACTAGGTAAGTCTATCACTTAACAACTTTAAATCAATAAAACATGATATAATAAAGCGGAGTTTAATATAAAACCAAAATAGAATTAATACAAGCCGAAATGGCTATACTTCATACATCTCCCCAGAACTAAGTAGTACACAGTTATGAGCTATAACTGAATACGTACGAAATATTCAAAATACAATACTATTCCAATGTAAAATTAACAGTATCAATATAAAATTAACAGGCTCATCACCTTGTGTACACGTTGTTTTTCACATAACCCGAATAAACAATTAAAAGCCAAATCCTAAGGGGTATTCCCCCGCACAAGGTTAAGCAAGATAATTACCTCAAACAAGCTAATTCAATATCCCAAAAACGCTTTTCATTTAAAACTCACCTCCATCCGGCTCAAATCTAGCCAAAAACGACTCAATAACATCAATCAATACTAGAGGAATAAACTCCAAACAATAAAGTACCATTCTTTACTAAATTCTCGAAAAGTCAACAAAAGTCAATCCCGGACTCGCACCTTCCAAACCCGAGTCGAGAGGTAGAACTCAACTACCCATAACTCCACGAGTCCAAATATGTATTAGTTTTTAAAACTGAGTCCAAATCAACTCTCAAATACTAAATTTTTGTTTTTAAAACATAGTAAAAATTCCCAAAAATTCCTTTCAAGTTGCATGATTTTGGTGTAAAAATCTATAAGAAATCAAGATAAAATATCAAAATCGAGTGATCGCTTACCCAATAGCTTTGTGTGCAAATCCTCTTCAAAAATGGCCCCTCGCCAAGTCTAGGGTTACGATAAAGGGAGTCTAAGTCTAGAAATGCTCAGCTATTAACCTGATGCATATGTCGCATTTGCGACCAGAGGTTCTCAAATGGGACTTGCGCAAATGCTACCCATGGCTCGCAAATGCGAACCAAGGCTGCCCGAGAAAATATTGCAAATGCGAGCACAGACATTGCTAATGCGATATCCCTGTTGCCTTCCAATGTCGCTAATGTGACAAATACTTCGTAATTGCAAAGTCCCAGCTGCTAGACCAATGTCCCAAATGCGATAGATATCCTTGCAAATGTGATGTCCCCCCAGGCAGCCTACCATCACAAATGCGCAAGGATTTCGGTAATGCAGGCCTTCGCAAATGGCAGATCTTTGTAAATGCGAGGTAGGCAGCAACAGCAAAAATCTGAAGCTATCTAAAACTTATCGGAATCAGTCTGAAACTCACCTAAGCCCTTCGAGCCCCACACCAAATATCCACACAAGTACATAAAACTCATATAAACTCGCTCGCAATCTCGGAACATCAAAATAACATACAAAATCACAAGTCGAACACCAAAATGCATCATGTAAGCTTTGGAACTCAAGAACTCCAATATCCAGAACCAAGCGTCCGATTCCTTCCAAATCAACACGGAATGAGACCAAACTTTGCACACTAGTTCTAAATGACAAAATAGACCTATTCCAAATCCCAAACAATAGTCCGACCCCGGTAGCCACAAAGTCAACCCATGATCAAACTAATAAAATTTCTAAACCTTCAAATTACCAACTTTCGACAAAAAGAGCCAAATTATCCTAGGAACCTCGAAATCATTTTCGGGCATACGCCTAAGTCCAAATCCTCACACGAATCTATTGGAACCATCAAATACCATTCCAGTGTCATTTACACAAAAGTCAAACCTCGGTCAACTCTTATAACTTAAGCTTCCGACCTTGGAACTAAGTATCCTTATTCAATCCAAAACCTTCCCGAAACCAAACCAACTATCCCCGCATGTCACATAACAATCATTACGCATACGGGGAGCGTCAAATGGGAAAATAGGGATCAAATACACAAAACGATCGGCCGGGTCGTTACACCATCCTAAAGATACTCTTAATATGGTTTGATATTATCCGCTTTGGGCCAAGCCCGTACGGTTTTTTTCCAAAAAACTCACACTATTAAGAGATACCTACATCTTATATGTAGGCTTCCAATCTTTTTAGCTACCAATATGGGACTTTGTTTACATATCCTATAATCTCTCCTTCGAAATAAGTTCACGTGTCTCACTACCACGATCCATGGGTTTCCCTCCAGCTAAGTTCCATGTGGCCCATTTCCACAATCCACCACTCAATATTTGAGATTCACTGTGTCTTACCTACATCATCAGGGTATTTATGAAAATCGAAGTAAACCAAGCCCTATGCCATCACTCTGCCATTTCCATACTCGTCTAGTCGAACCTGGGCTCTAATACTAGTTGTTGGGCTCAATCAGACCAATACTCTTAATATACAGTGATATTATCGTAAAACTTTTTGTGGCACCCTATTTAGTCACCATCATTTAATTTGTACCAGCTTTTTAAAAATTATCTAACTTATACACAATATTAACACACTCGAGACAAAAATGTTGCTCCTCTCCAGTTTGCTATTTCTTCTTCTTTTTCTTCTTCTCCAATAACTTCAGCAACTAGGCTATTTGTATTTCTAATTTGTCATGACCCAAATTTTCCCATATCCCATATCATATAATATATATATATATACGCGTATATAACGCCATCTGGTCATGGGTCAATGTACATGTATAAATGCATGAAATGCATGAGAAATACGTTAATAAATTTTCTCGGAATGCCATAAAAATCGATATACCTTTCAGCTAAACTTTATCAAATACGTATTTTTCTGAGACCCATGAACAGAAGATATAATAATAATTCATATGGGGAATCAAAAATGTAGACACCCCTAGTATTTCCATGAATAGAGTCATTTATGAGAGTTGCGTATTTTGCTCGTTTCATTTGTATTATTTGAATCATGCCAAAAAGAAAGAACGGATAGCCTTAACATACTTGGAGTAGGGAAAAATCCGTAATATTCTTGAAAAAGATTGTACCGTACTCCTTTAGAACCGCAAAATTTTATGTTGCTACGGTTCTAACAATTCTCGTTGGAATTGTTTTCAAGAATTTCGTTGGAAGCCTCTATTCGGATGGAGCTTAGCGTTCTGCTTTTGAATATTGTGAATGAGGAAGAAAGACTTATATTTCAGTTTGTTGTTCTCAATTTTAAGACCTCAGTCACAAACAGACTACCATCTTCTTCTTCTTGAATTCTTCTTTAATTCTCTTTGCCAAATTTAGCTTGTATTCATTGATATGAAAATCCGTTTCCTTTTATTAAATACAAGTTTTAGAGATTCTCTTTGCCAACTTTAACTTGTATTCATTGATATGAAAATCTGATTCCTTTTATTGAATACAAGTTTTAGATACAAACTCTTTAATCTCAAATGGAACGTACTTATTTGGTTCTTTTGTCTAAAAATGAAATGGGACAAGATTGTAGTAAGCCTTTACTTATTAGATTCTCATTATTCTTAGTTAGCCACCTAGGCATGGAATGACTAAGAGTCATTCTCTTAGTCTTGTGGCTTTGTGCCACGTTTGGGGTTGGGGGGGGGGGAGGGATTAATTTTATCCACTAATTTTATTAATTAACTAGGTAATGTCCCGTTATCCGATAATTAACCAATTACCCGTATAATTAAGAATTATCTTAAATTACCTAAAAATACCTCTCATTTTTAATATACTTTATACATCATACTATCGCGGCCATATGGTACCTTGTATGGTACTAGTCCATAATTATCAGATATTATCGCTCGACCCGTATTTTATCCCAAATCGGCCACCTTCAACGAATCTCGTTTTCTTTAATTCGTGTACCCTTTACCCTTCATGACTCTTACTTATCGCTTGTTATAAATAGCATAATACTTACAATCTCAAAATAATCTCATTCCCAAACTTACGTCGATTAACTTACGACGAAACTTGAACGTACAAAAATGCGGGATGTGGCATCTCATTTTCCGAGCTTCCATCAATTTATTTATGGCGTACTTCCACGTCTGAAAATATGGGGTGTAACATCATTCTCCCGTTTGGAACATTCGTCCTCGAATGTTGACTGGTGCACTTATCGTTCTCATAACCCGTAGCTCTTGCAAATACTTTAATAGTCTTCTTGCCATTTGGGCAATTGTTCTTTGAATAAATCCCAAAGGCCAGGGCATTCCCCCCTTTAGGGCGTCTTTCTCGCACCACAACTCGTTGTCGGAATTCTTCCGATCTTGTAACTGTTGCTACCTTTTATCATGCAGCCTGTACGACTTTGACCTTGTAAGTGCGCTTATACGTCTTTCCTCTGATTTTTAGCTATTACTGAAGTTCTTCGCTCGGTATTTTATCGAACTTACGAATATTGGTATAGCTTATTCATAGACCCGGTTATCCATCCGTATGACTTTACTGCTACCAAATTCCAGGTTACTTTCATTGCTTATCCAATATGTATAAATCTATGCCCTTTTATGCTTCTGCATTACTGTTCATCTTAAGAATGACGACCTAATCTCATCTCATACTTTATAAATTTTATCCATCCATTGTTGATTCACTTTAATGTTGATCTATAATCTACCTGATAACTTAACCTTTTATGTAACACTGCCGTTAGGGTTCACGTTTCATCGGAGGGATATCTGAAATGATTAGACTGATCCACTTGGGGCGATACCATGCTTTCATAACCGTATCTCACAGCATCCCAATGTGATTCACCTTACGTAGGTATTTTAATCTTGTCCAATTCATGAGATCCCTTTCTTTTCTTCGTCAGATCATTACTCAATCAAAGGTCAAAACGTCATCATTTATCTATCACAATTACACCCTCCTTCTATTATCAGGGCAACATCCCATCTCTTCTAAATGCTATTAGTCTTAGACTCCTCTGAGTTCATCCAGGCTATACTGAGCCTTCTATAACTTAGAGAACCCATCGGCTCTCTTGTTTTCATGGGCTTAATCACGAGAACTTATCCATTCTCGTCACCTTCTTACTTGTCCTATCTCATCCTTACTCCTGTCATAAAACCTCGTCGCTTTACTATACTTTAGCTTGCGACCTCTATGTATCTATTTATACTATTCACAACCTTTCTTCAACTTGCTTGCACCCTTGATTTCCTTATGTTATTCTAGAATATCAAGCGAGACATCACATCGTCTCTAACTCTTCTTTACTCTCTTGGCTAGATCTCTCGGTACCTAGAAACCATAGGCTGGAAGGTATGCCACTGACGATGCTGCTATCATTCCTGGATACTGAATCCCCGCGCTTCTAGCCTTTTATACGCATCATGGACTATTCATAACCTTCTGCATTTGAGTATCTCATACGTTGTTTACCTTTACCTTTCTTACCTTAAAATCTTGTATCGTATCTTCTCTATCTCTCATGACCTCCCTTCCACATAGGTATAATTCGCTTTCACTACTTGAAGCTCTATTATGATATTTGCACCTCTGGTTCCTATACTCTGGTGCCTATACCATCCGGTGGGAGCTTCATATTGACTTCTTATGAGGCTGGTGCTTCTTCTAACTAGCTTTATCGTAGAGCCGTTATAGAATATATTTGTTGTACTATCTCTCTTGCACCTCTAATATTAAGACTGATTCTTCTATGTTCTCAATCATGATTCCTATAACTTCTGGGTCCAATAATCGGATTCCTGATTTACTTCGTTGATGTAACTCTTTAGTTTCCTCCTTCTTCTGATCGGCCTTTACGTCGGCTTAAGTTATCTCTCGATCTGTGGTTCATGGTATTACTTTAGCCTTTCATGGACGCTATGGAATATCTTGGATGCAATCTTCTAACAATTCAATCCCTTGTGTATGACTTGGACTCTATTCTTTCTTTTACTTATATCGTAGTCTTCTACGGCTGTATGATTGTCAACATATATGCTGCATGGATAACATTCCAAAATCTTAAGTGCGTTTATAACGTAACTAGATCTGTATCATTGATCAAATAATTCCTTTCATTCCATCTCAGCTTTCTTCAAACGTAAGCAATTACTTTTCCTGGTTTTTTTGCGCCTTGTTGCGTGCATACTTAACTTATCTTAGTGCCCACACACATAGGAATTCCATACAACTCATACGATCTTGAATATCACTTCTGATTTTACTTCCCGTTCATTAGCCACAGTAGGTGCCACTTTTTTTTTTGGAGTGCATATAACGTTGTGGTGATACTATTGTCAGAAGACCATTTCCTCTTTAGGTCACAGAGATTAGGTTGAAACCTTCTTCCTTACTTCCTCAGCTAGTCTTTCATTGTAGTACTTAGGGAGGACACTCTGACTCTTGTAAAGCCGTGAGCTTATTACATTGTATACTCAACGGACCTTTTGATATCCTTCCTCGCCTATAATTATCCGTAGTTACTTACCTTCATGCCCTTGTGCTTGTAGGGTTGCTTCTGAGCTGATATTCTGATTGTCTTCCCAGTGGCATTCTCTTTTATTTCTGTAACACTCATACGGTACCTTTAACTACCCTTACTCCCATTTGAATATATCTCAAGTATTATAATGACATTACTGCGAGGCTGAATTCCCCATGTTGGGGTTTACTACATTTATCTTGAATGATTTGCTGATTTGTCTGTGACTTCTTGTCTAGTCATGACTAGGCTCTTCCTGAATCAATTACTAACTACTCGTCGGCCCGTTCTCATATCCATATTCCGCGTAATCTCTCTTGGGTTATTTCCTTTGTCTAACTTACGTCTTGCACTGGCTCCTTATTTATCAATAACATTCCGGGCAGGAAACCGTATTTCCTTTTTCTGACGTCGTGCTTACATAACATTCTGGAATCATAGCATATCTGTAGGATTCGGATAAGTGCAATCTCCTTCCTTTCTCATTTTTATCGCACTCTTCCTTTACCATTCCATAGTTACTAGGACAACTTAAATCTATCTTAATGCCACATCACTCCATATTCCCCCCTTTAGGGGAGTACTAAGATAGTGCTGCGACGATCTATGTATAGATGTTTTACCTTTTCATCTCTGGCGTCTTTTCACATCGTCGATGACCCTTTTTCGCCTTGCGATAATCCTTTTGTACCAAGGATAACAAAATTCCTTACTCGCGAGGGTGACACTTAATGTAACTAGTACATTCCGTCCCTTAAGCTTATCTTTGCTCATATTGCTTGCTTTACGGAGGCGTCTTCCTAAATGACCTTTAAAGGTTATTCTTCTGTCATCCTTTCTATTATCGCTGGAACGCAATCTGAAATTCTCATGATGTCAACCATTATTAAATCACTCAGTCCCTAATTCATGTCTAGTTTATCTTATTCACCAGCCCATACCGATTTCTATTATTTGGAGGTCTAACTTTTCCTTCACTTGACCATAGACTCTGTAATACTGTCATTATTGATCTACCGTTGTCATCCATGTATCACGTCTTACTAGGGCTGCTTATCGGGCGGATTGGGCGGTTATTTGCTCTTAACGGTTTGGCTTATCGGTTATCGGCTTTTAAATGTATTAATCTGTTAGCCACCCGATAAGATATCGGGCGGATTGGTATCGGTTTAGCTCTTATCGGGCGGTTATCGGGCGGTTTATCGGCCTAGCATACATATTCACAAATCGAAATTACACCAGACATACATGTCTGTTAAAAAGAAGTAATGATCTAGTAGCATTCTGCCATTCAATGTTTATCCAGTGATTATCCTCAACTAGGTACTCAAGTCATTCAAATGTTTATCCAGTGATTAAACTTGGGAGTTTGTTTCTAGATATGTTATTAAACTTTGCTTTATTAACTTCAATCTCTGCTGTAGGCTTAACTTCACTTCAAGAAGAGGTTTGCTGTTCAACATCTTTGGTTTGTCACTTGCTCTGCTAGCAGAGTTGCCTTTGTGAAGGAGTTCGTCTACTTCAGTGCAGAACTCAAGCTTACATGCTGCTCCCGTATTTCGAATTTTCTACTATTAGTTATGTTTAAGGTTTAGTTTGCTCGGAGTTTTTTTTATTTTGTTAGAGAATCTAAAACAAAAATTATTGAATTGATATGCATCTAAATGATAACAAGGATTCATGAAGTCGATCACAACTATCTTCAGATTGAGGTGCATTTGTGTATGTTATATTTTTGCGCTAACAATAGGTTGGTTTTAGAATAAGCTCTTTCTCATTATGACTGCAAATTTAGAAAATCAATAAAAAAATAACAATAAGGTTGGTTGAAAATATTTAGCTAATCAAATTCGATTGACCATTGAAACTTACCATATGCTGACTGCTGCTCCAGCTATGGCGAGAGGGAGAGGCGAGACGGCGAGAGGGAGACTGGTGGCTGGTGGAAGTCGACGATGACTGGTGTGGTGGCTGCTGGTTTAGGCGTTAGGGTTTCAAGGAATTAGGTTTAGCTGTTTGGGAATTGGGACCTTAGGTGCGTAACGTTAGTCTTAGACAGACAAAGTACTGGAAACTAAAGTCAAGGGTTTTTGTCTTTTTTACATTTAATATATATAAATAAAAATAAATTATATATATATATATATATATATATATATATATATATATATATATATATATATATATATTCTTAACGGGTTAACGGATTATCAGTTAAGAAAATTGAATAATCCGCCCCCAAACCGATAAGCCGTTAATAAAAAGTTTCAATCCGTTCCCCATCCGTTAAGCCGTTAACCTGTTACCAGTAAGCCATTAAGCTTCGGTTCGGTTCGGTTTTCGGTTTCGGATCGGTTTGAACACCCTTACGTCTTACTCATAATGCTTCATTATCCCTCTTCGTACTTTCCTTCTAATATTTCTATTTATCACTTTATTCTGAAAATTCGAACAAAACATTCTTTTGCTTTTAGCTCCCCTTGCTCCATCCATTGGCTCTTCAAATTTCCAAATATTCTTTCTCTACTAGGGACGGGAGCCACACTAAGGTAATATTTACCCCTTCCAGGATTCCAGTGCACGTCATCGTAGTACTCATATCTAGCTGTACTATTTTAGAGTGCACCATCTAGGTCTCACAAGGAGGTCCATTAGCACCTTTGTAATATCTTTCGGAAATGTCAACTAACGCAAACCATCCATTCATCATTTTGGGTTACTCTAACCCCAACCGGATCCTGCTATCCTGTCCTTCTCTTAAACCATATCCGTTAGCCCCCATAGGGCACGACTGAGATAGGTGTGGCCGATCGTACGTACATCTATTACTGTTGAAAGTAATTCAAAATGCTTATATCTCCCTTCCTGAATGGTAACTAATGATAATCTTTATTAACTGGGTACCTCGTACCCTTCTTCATCTTGCTTCTTCTACTTGCTACCACTTGTGTCTAATTTTTGATTCCTTTATTCCTTTTTACCGTAAAAGTGGATAAGTATTCTTTCCTAAAAGCTCCTTATCAAGATCCGTACACCTTTTAGTATATGCATGATCTGCTGAAGACCTCACATTTATTCATCATAAACAAGATACAAAATCGAGTTCTTCTAACTCAACACTTCCACAGCTCTATCTTTTATCGATCGTCTTCCTGAATGTAGGCAGCGTCTTATTACGAATAAATAGAAGTTAGGAATTTGAATTCTTATAAGTGAGCTCTACCACACGATCTAGAGTAAGAAGAGAGAGTGACAGTCCTAAATGCGCTGTAGCCTCCTGCTTATAAGTGTGGTGTACGACACACCCATAAACAAGACTCTACTAGACACGGCTTGTAGACTCCCTAGGACAGAACTGCTCTGATACCACTTCTGTCACGATCCAAACCTATGGGCTGCAATGGGTACCCGGTACCTTACTCAACCGAGTACCAACATAACATATCTTTTCATGTCATACTTATCATAGATAACTGAGCCGAAAGGCTGCCGTGAGATAAGTAGAATACAACATATGATACCAACTTATACATAAGACATACAGGCCTATAAGACCAAAATAACCACTCGTATACTGAACATAGTCCGACAAGGCCATACAATCTTTTACGTACATGACATCTGTCTACAAGCCTCTAAGAATACATAATTTTTGCAAAGGTCGGGACAGAGTCCCGCCATACCAAACAATACACGTCTAAATCATACTTGATAGGCTTAAGGTCTTTTAATCTATGTTTTGATGATCTAACAAACTTTTGTATAGAACCAGATAAAGGACCTGAAGCATGCCTGGTACAATCATTCAAGTTAATCAACTCAAGATAATCGGGGCAGTGTGCCTTTATATTCACAAGAACCAGATTACGGACCTGATCCCTTGGTGTTCCCCTGACAGAAGTATAAGTCAACTATACAGCTGAAACGCAACTGCAGAAAGTGACTGTCCGCAACTGTACAAAGAGGAACACAACAGGGACCTGGTTCCTTAGGGTTCTCTGACAGAAGTATAAGTCAACTATACAGCTGGAAAGCAACTGCTGTCACACCTCTTTTTTACCACCCCGAAAGGGATATAAGTGAGTTTTTCCAATTTAAGTGACAATCGAAATGGGATTATTTATATTAAATCAGAGTCGCCACTTGGGATAATTTATGGTGTCCGAAGTCACCGGTTTAAAATCCCGAGTCGAGGAGATTTGACTCTGTTTTATAGTCTGCGAACACAGAAATCCGGGTAAGGAATTCTGTTAATCCGAGAGAAGGTGTTAGGCATTCCCGGGTTCCGTAGTTTTAGCACGGTCGCTTTGATCATACTTGGCTTAATCAAATTGTCTAATTACTTATTTTAAAACCTATGTGCATTTGCCTCTTTTAATTAAGGAATTAACTAAAACGAGTCACGCGTACGTGTACTCATTTCATTTGGCACGTCAAAAATCATGTCACGCGTACGTGTCCACAATTAATCACGCTTTATTACTATTAAGAAATTTTGGTCAAAGTTGCGCGAACGCATACTCCGGGTTTGTTTTTTAGGATCGTAATTATGTCACGCGAACGTGTACACAATCACGGTGATAGATTAAAAGCGGGTCTAAAAGCAAACTAACATATTCATAAATTAATTTATTCTATGGTTTAGGACTAAATTTACATCTACGCTATGCAACTAAGTTAGGAAAACTTCCTACTTTCACAAAACTATACAATTAGTATACCTTATAGCTTAATTTCAAGACAAGACAAGCCAAAATCATATTTGAACAAATAAAACGGACTTCAACAAAAATGCTTCACTCAAACACAATCAAGACACAGATTTCACAAGAAACAAAATACATAGTCATAACATTGTAATCAGAATTATCATGGTAAATTCGATTTTTCATTCAAGAGGTCCAAATTCTTGTTCAAAACAGAGAAACAACTAACTTTCTTTGCCCATGTCTAATGTTACTAGGCGAGTTGCCCAATATTTAAGTTTAGGTAAAAGTCGTTTATATCAAATAAATTTTATTTCTATTATATAGAAAAGGAAAGATGGTTGACCAAGGGTATATATGTCATTTCATGAAATTCCATGTTTGCATTTCTTAAATGCAAAATATACGTGGACCCCACATTCCTCTAGCCACAACTCTCCTTTAAATGCACTATGCATGTGTTGATTAGACTGGAGTGCAAATGCTTATTTCCAATCTTTTTCTCATTTTGGAAAATTATTAATTTTGTTTTATTCAAATAGAAGTTTCCATAGAGAAAATAAAATAAAATTTTAAATAATACAACAACAAAAAGAAGTATCGATATTTACAAGATTTTCACATTTACCTATATTATCTTAAAGCAATTCGAAAATAAAAATTAAATGATTTTCATCTATCCATACTTTTTGAAGACAATTTCAAACTAAATATTTTAATATTCAAAAGTAATTTTAAAAAATATAGCTTGTTAAACCTCAAAAATTAATTAACTAAACACCAACAAATAATGATTTTAATAAAATTGCAATGTTGGGCCCGTATACGGGCCTTTCCTCATCTAGTAATTCTTAAAATAGCAAAATTTAATGTTTTACCAGAGATAAAAAAAAAGGTTAATATTTTATGTTATAAATCTTGCAAACTCTGAATGTGATAAAGGAACTGATCTTACAATACGATATATATAGTGTAAACTCTCCTCTTACAATAGGAAGTTCATATAATTTCTAAATTAAATTCCACATGTATCAGCATGGCGGACGCACGTGGTGGCAAGCGGGTTCAGTTGAACCTGCTTCATCAAAAAATAATATTGTGTATATATATAAATTATGAATAAAGTTGCGTAAATTTTGTATAAATATTTTATTTGAACCCACTTAACAACTAATATTTTACGAGTAAAGTTATGTACTTCTAAGATTGAACCCACTTACATAAAATTACGGGTCTGCTACTGTGTATCAGACAAATTACTCTTGTTTATATCAAGTTTAAGTATTTCTCCCTTATATATGTAATTTGCTTTGGAGTTGTTACTTGAAGTTTTGTCACTCATTAAAGATGTTGTTTGTAACTTATTAATAATTTTGTCACTCATCTTAATAGTTTAAAAGTTTAAATTGTTAACCTGACAAGTTTACCTTTTTGTCAAACAGTATATTTTTATTTTATGTTTACGTAAAATTGATTAATTGATTTTTATATTCTTAGGTGAGGTTATTGAGTTACATATTTTTTTCCATTTGTTATGCTAGGATTATTTTTGTTGTCGTTTACAACTAAACTTCCATGGATGCTCCTTTTTCTTTAAATAAAATAGGTTTTATATCTCTGACTATCTTATGTCTGTAAACCTTAGTATGGTAAGACCTCTCAACAAAATAGATGCTATTTGACCAGCGTTAATCAATAAAGCGTTATCAATTTAGTAATTATCATTTAAAATTTAATCACTTTGTTGTATGTTGTCTGTAATTCTGTATCTTATCCAATCTTAATAGTTAAAACTTTTAAATTGTTGCATGTGACAAATTTACTCTAATGTCAAATAAAACGTTATTATATTATCTACATAAAGTTGGTGCTTGATTTTTTCATGTTTGTTTAGGTAAGGCGGCTGGATTTATAGTACTATTACATTTCTTTTTCCTTTATGGTAGGAGTATTTTTTATTTTTTACAACTAAACTTTTATGGATCCTCCTATTCTACAAATAAAATAGGTTTATGTTATTTTGCCACATTCTTTATTAGCCATGTATATTTTAAGACTCCTTTCAGTAAGATCGATGATATTTGTTATCACCTTGATTTAAGAAAAACATAGATTTAATTGAAGTTTTTGTATAACTAAATCTTTTACATATCCAACTTAAGTTAAAAGCTTACGATTGATTTAATCAAGTTATCCTTAAATAAATATAATATTTTAATAATCTATTATTTGGGAAATATTTTTACATTTAAAATTTTACTCATTAACAACCTAAGATCCCGAAATCATTTTATGAAAAATCTTATAGTGATCTCTCATAAAATTTAAAAAATTATATTCTCTTTGATACTCAAGTTATTAGTGGAGATCATTTTCACTTCTTGTGCGCATTGGCGCACTCTATCACTATAATATTTCAACAGAAAATACATTTTACATGAAAATATTTTACTCTATATTAACAAGATTTTGTTTTACGAATATTTATGTACATTCGTTATTAAAGTATTATGATAATATAAACATAATTATTTGTTCAAATAAAATGAAAATAAAAGTTTGGTAAAGTTTCGAACTGACTTATGCATTTGAATTTGGCTTAGTTAAAGAATCCATTCGATATTAGTAATGTAAACATATTTATTTTATTTTACCTAAATAAAAAGTGTAACAAAAATAACAATAACTATTAAAATACAAAAAATTTAAGAAAATTATTAGTTAACAAATTCTCTATTTGTGAAATAAATATATAAGGGCATTAAACTAACAAATTCTGTATGTGTGAAATAAATATATAAGGGCATTTTGAAGGTTTTATACAAGAAACTTATCACATTAGCCACGTGGCTCGAAGGTGACAATGTTTGCTCAAAGAATGAAAGGCTGCAACGGAGACAGCTCTATTCAATGGGCCCAGACGTTTTCAAAAAGCCATGATGAAACTGACATGCTGACCATAAGGTGTGTTTATCCTCACTTATATATTAGTAGTAGATATCCTTTAGCAATTACTACTGCCACACAAACATCCAAGACAAAACTTAATTACAGAACAACAATTAGAGCAAGATGAACAAATAAATTGGACCATTCGTATGAAAAAAAATCGAGAAAACGAAAAGAGCAAGGAAGGAGTAGAGCTATGAGGTGAGATCTAAATCCATGAAACTAATTGTGAAGTAAAAAGGAGAAACTCTAACTTTTTTACAGCAATGCAAAATCCCGGCAACTCGAACTTGATCAAAAAACGAACGCAACAATAGCCTTAAATCGGAACCAATGAACGGTAGCCTCGGATCTTGACTGAAATCGACTCACTCAAACTCGATTGAATTCTATAATTTTAAAAAAATCAGAAATTAGAAGAAGAAGCCAGAATTTGACATGAAAATCAAATGATTCGTATCCAAAATCAGAATGAGAAAATCCCGTCCGCTCACTTCCTCTATTTCTCGCTGTCCGCTGTGTGTGTTTCTCTATCGTAGGTGTGTGTTTGTGTGTGACTGAAACTCGAACGAAAGGGGTCATTTGGGTTCTGCGACTGGTTGTGTTCGTGTGAGTTTGGTAAAGGGGGGTGGTGTGAGGTCGGGTCGACTGGTGGAGGGGTCGTTTCTAAAAAGGGTGGTCTTCTTGGTTGTGTTGATGGCTGAGGAAGATGAAGTCGGGGGGGGGGGGGGGTTCGATTTTTTATGAAAACGGCGGATGGGATTTTTTAGGGATCTAGATCTTCTAGGGTTTTTTATTTATTTTTTTGTTCCTCCTCTTTTCTTTAGCTTTTCTATGTATTTATGAGAAGGGGCTTAGGGTTAAGGGGAATGGGCTATCCGAATTTGGGCTCAAAATTGGGCTAGATGAGTACTTAAATTCAAGAGAGACAAATCAATAAGCCCAAGCTTAATTCGTCCTATTTTCTAAGAAGTAAAAATCTATAAACTTACTAGTTAACCCTAGCTTATGTACCAAAATGGGGATAAAATTAGCAATTATGTTTTTGTATTTTTTCAAAGATTATACTAAAAATAAGAATCCTAGTGAAATAGTATGACTACAAAACATTAACGAAACTATTTTTTTTTTAATTTTCATTTTTTGTGATAAAATAAAGTAAAAGAGTCAAAACTAGTTGAAATAGCTATATTAGACCTAAACTAAATATTTAACTGCTAAAATATGTAAAATCTTGGGGAGGGTCAAAAATCACATGTATACAGTTGTCCCTCTTTGACTGGGAACGCGAAGAGTTTTCAGACAAAGAACGACTTTACAGGTTTTTTTGACCCGACCCTTATTTACGGGAGTACCAAAAACCCTTAAGAGGGTAAGGA